>NW_027637615.1:280000-558444 GCF_951216825.1 Electrona antarctica
AGTGTACCAGTGACCACCCTCAGTGTGCCAGTGACCACCCTCAGTGTACCAGTGACCACTCTCCCTGTACCAGTGACCACCCTCCCTGTACCAGTGACCACCCTCAGTGTACCAGTGACCACCCTCCCTGTACCAGTGACCACCCTCAGTGTACCAGTGACCACCCTCAGTGTACCAGTGACCACTCTCCCTGTACCAGTGACCACCCTCCCTGTACCAGTGACCACCCTCCCTGTACCAGTGACCACCCTCAGTGTACCAGTGACCACCCTCAGTGTGCCAGTGACCACCCTCAGTGTACCAGTGACCACCCTCCCTGTACCAGTGACCACCATCAGTGTACAGTGACCACCATCAGTGTACCAGTGACCACCCTCAGTGTACCAGTGACCACCCTCCCTGTACCAGTGACCACCCTCAGTGTACCAGTGACCACCCTCCCTGTACCAGTGACCACCCTCAGTGTACCAGTGACCACCCTCCCTGTACCAGTGACCACCCTCAGTGTACCAGTGATCACCCTCCCTGTGCCAGTGACCACCCTCCCTGTACCAGTGATCACCCTCCCTGTGCCAGTGATCACCCTCCCCTGTGCCAGTGACCACCCTCCCTGTACCAGTGATCACCCTCCCTGTACCAGTGATCACCCTCCCTGTGCCAGTGACCACCCTCAGTGTGCCAGTGACCACCCTCCCTGTGCCAGTGATCACCCTCCCTGTGCCAGTGACCACCCTCAGTGTACCAGTGACCACCCTCCCTGTGCCAGTGACCACCCTCCCTGTACCAGTGACCACCCTCAGTGTACCAGTGACCACCCTCCCTGTGCCAGTGACCACTCTCCCTGTACCAGTGACCACCCTCCCTGTACCAGTGACCACCCTCCCTGTACCAGTGACCACCCTCAGTGTACCAGTGACCACCCTCCCTGTGCCAGTGACCACTCTCCCTGTACCAGTGACCACCCTCCCTGTACCAGTGACCACCCTCCCTGTACCAGTGACCACCCTCAGTGTACCAGTGACCACCCTCCCTGTGCCAGTGACCACCCTCCCTGTACCAGTGACCACTCTCCCTGTACCAGTGACCACCCTCCCTGTACCAGTGACCACCCTCCCTGTACCAGTGACCACCCTCAGTGTGCCAGTGACCACCCTCAGTGTACCAGTGACCACCCTCAGTGTACCAGTGACCACCCTCAGTGTGCCAGTGACCACCCTCAGTGTACCAGTGCCCACCCTCCCTGTACCAGTGACCACCCTCCCTGTACCAGTGACCACCCTCAGTGTACCAGTGACCACCCTCCCTGTACCAGTGACCACCCTCAGTGTACCAGTGACCACCCTCCCTGTACCAGTGACCACCCTCAGTGTACCAGTGACCACCCTCAGTGTACCAGTGACCACCCTCAGTGTACCAGTGCCCACCCTCCCTGTACCAGTGACCACCCTCAGTGTACCAGTGACCACCCTCAGTGTACCAGTGACCACCCTCCCTGTACCAGTGACCACCCTCCCTGTGCCAGTGTACCAGTGACCACCCTCAGTGTATCAGTGACCACCCTCCATGTGCCAGTGTACCAGTGACCACCCTCCCTGTGCCAGTGTACCAGTGACCACCCTCAGTGTACCAGTGACCACCCTCCCTGTACCAGTGACCACCCTCCCTGTACCAGTGACCACCCTCAGTGTACCAGTGACCACCCTCAGTGTGCCAGTGACCACCCTCAGTGTACCAGTGACCACCCTCAGTGTACCAGTGACCACCCTCCCTGTGCCAGTGTACCAGTGACCACCCTCCCTGTGTAGTGTACCAGTGACCACCCTCCCTGTGTAGTGTACCAGTGACCACCCTCCCTGTACCAGTGACCACCCTCCCTGTACCAGTGACCACCCTCCCTGTACCAGTGACCACCCTCAGTGTACCAGTGACCACCCTCAGTGTACCAGTGACCACCCTCAGTGTACCAGTGACCACCCTCCCTGTACCAGTGACCACCCTCCCTGTACCAGTGACCACCCTCAGTGTACCAGTGACCACCCTCAGTGTACCAGTGACCACCCTCCCTGTACCAGTGACCACCCTCCCTGTACCAGTGACCACCCTCAGTGTACCAGTGACCACCCTCCCTGTACCAGTGACCACCCTCCCTGTACCAGTGACCACCCTCAGTGTACCAGTGACCACCCTCCCTGTACCAGTGACCACCCTCAGTGTACCAGTGACCACCCTCCCTGTGCCAGTGTACCAATGACCACCCTCAGTGTACCAGTGACCACCCTCAGTGTACCAGTGACCACCCTCCATGTGCCGACAACCTTCCCTGTGTTTCTACACTAGTCCACCCATCGACTGATCTAATATACGGCAACCTTCCCTGTGTTTCTACACTAGTCCACCCATCGACTGATCTAATATACGGCAACCTTCCCTGTGTTTCTACAGTAGTCCACCCATCGACTAATCTAATATACGGCAACCTTCCCTGTGTTTCTACACTAGTCCACCCATCGACTAATCTAATATACAGCAACCTTCCCTGTGTTTCTACACTAGTCCACCCATCGACTAATCTAATATACAGCAACCTTCCCTGTGTTTCTACACTAGTCCACCCATCGACTAATCTAATATACAGCAACCTTCCTTGTGTTTCTACACTAGTCCACCTATCGACTGATCTAATATACGGCAACCTTCCCTGTGTTTCTACACTAGTCCACCCATCGACTAATCTAATATACGGCAACCTTCCCTGTGTTTCTACACTAGTCCACCCATCGACTGATCTAATATACAGCAACCTTCCCTGTGTTTCTACACTAGTCCACCCATCGACTAATCTAATATACAGCAACCTTCCCCGTGTTTCTACACTAGTCCACCCATCGACTAATCTAATATACAGCAACCTTCCCCGTGTTTCTACACTAGTCCACCCATCGACTAATCTAATATACAGCAACCTTCCCCGTGTTTCTACACTAGTCCACCCATCGACTAATCTAATATACGGCAACCTTCCCCGTGTTTCTATACTAGTCCACCCATCGACTAATCTAATATACGGCAACCTTCCCCGTGTTTCTACACTAGTCCACCCATCGACTGATCTAATATACGGCAACCTTCCCTGTGTTTCTACACTAGTCCACCCATCGACTGATCTAATATACGGCAACCTTCCCTGTGTTTCTACACTAGTCCACCCATCGACTGATCTAATATACGGCAACCTTCCCTGTGTTTCTACACTAGTCCACCCATCGACTGATCTAATATACGGCAACGTTCCCTGTGTTTCTACACTAGTCCACCCATCGACTGATCTAATATACGGCAACCTTCCCTGTGTTTCTACACTAGTCCACCCATCGACTAATCTAATATACGGCAACCTTCCCTGTGTTTCTACACTAGTCCACCCATCGACTGATCTAATATACGGCAACCTTCCCTGTGTTTCTACACTAGTCCACCCATCGACTGATCTAATATACAGCAACCTTCCCTGTGTTTCTACACTAGTCCACCCATCGACTGATCTAATATACGGCAACCTTCCCTGTGTTTCTACACTAGTCCACCCATCGACTAATCTAATATACAGCAACCTTCCCCGTGTTTCTACACTAGTCCACCCATCGACTAATCTAATATACAGCAACCTTAGCCGTGTTTCTACACTAGTCCACCCATCGACTAATCTAATATACAGCAACCTTCCCCGTGTTTCTACACTAGTCCACCCATCGACTAATCTAATATACAATTTACAATTTACAATTTAGGCATTTAGCAGACGCTCTTAATCCAGAGCGATTTACATTTAGCAAGAACAAAAGCATGGGAATACATCACATATATAAAAAGCATTTATCAAGAAACATGCGTAAGCTAAGAACGTAGCTAGAACATATCTATATAATGACACTATACATATAAACTATACATATATACTATATTATGCTGTACATATATACTATGAAGTGCTATGACTACATACAATGCAATTATTGTGCTGTCTACATAACATGCTATAAGTCTGTATCAAATGCTATCTAAGTCTAAGAAGTGCTGTCTAAGGGGGTAGGGTAAGTGCTATGGGCCATGGTGGAGTCTGAAAAGGTGGGTTTTCAGACTACGGCGGAAGATTGGGAGTGATGCTGCAGTTCTGACTGCAACGGGGAGTGCATTCCACAGTTTTGGAGCCAGAAGCAACCTTCCCTGTGTTTCTACACTAGTCTAATATAATCTATATCTATAATCTAATATACGGCAACGTTCCCTGTGTTTCTACACTAGTCCACCCATCGACTGATCTAATATACGGCAATGTTCCCTGTGTTTCTACACTAGTCCACCCATCGACTGATCTAATATACGGCAACCTTCCCTGTGTTTCTACACTAGTCCACCCATCGACTGATCTAATATACGGCAACCTTCCCTGTGTTTCTACACTAGTCCACCCATCGACTGATCTAATATACGGCAACCTTCCCTGTGTTTCTACACTAGGCCACCCATCGACTGATCTAATATACGGCAACCTTCCCTGTGTTTCTACACTAGTCCACCCATCGACTGATCTAATATACGGCAACCTTCCCTGTGTTTCTACACTAGTCCACCCATCGACTGATCTAATATACAGCAACCTTCCCCGTGTTTCTACACTAGTCCACCCATCGACTAATCTAATATACAGCAACCTTCCCTGTGTTTCTACACTAGTCCACCTATCGACTAATCTAATATACAGCAACCTTCCCCGTGTTTCTACACTAGTCCACCCATCGACTAATCTAATATACGGCAACCTTCCCCGTGTTTCTACACTAGTCCACCCATCGACTGATCTAATATACGGCAACCTTCCCTGTGTTTCTACACTAGTCCACCCATCGACTGATCTAATATACGGCAACCTTCCCTGTGTTTCTACACTAGTCCACCCATTGACTGATCTAATATACGGCAAGGCCCTGTGTTTATACACTAGTCCACCCATCGACTGATCTAATATACGGCAACCTTCCCTGTGTTTCTACACTAGTCCACCCATCGACTAATCTAATATACGGCAACCTTCCCTGTGTTTCTACACTAGTCCACCCATCGACTAATCTAATATACGGCAACCTTCCCTGTGTTTCTACACTAGTCCACCCATCGACTAATCTAATATACGGCAACCTTCCCTGTGTTTCTACACTAGTCCACCCATCGACTAATCTAATATACGGCAACCTTCCCTGTGTTTCTACACTAGTCCACCCATCGACTGAACTAATATACAGCAACCTTCCCTGTGTTTCTACACTAGTCCACCCATCGACTAATCTAATATACAGCAACCTTCCCTGTGTTTCTACACTAGTCCACCCATCGACTGATCTAATATACAGCAACCTTCCCTGTGTTTCTACACTAGTCCACCCATCGACTGATCTAATATACAGCAACCTTCCTTGTGTTTCTACACTAGTCCACCCATCGACTAATCTAATATACAGCAACCTTCCCCGTGTTTCTACACTAGTCCACCCATCGACTAATCTAATATACAGCAACCTTCCCCGTGTTTCTACACTAGTCCACCCATCGACTAATCTAATATACGGCAACCTTCCCCGTGTTTCTACACTAGTCCACCCATCGACTAATCTAATATACGGCAACCTTCCCTGTGTTTCTACACTAGTCCACCCATCGACTGATCTAATATACGGCAACCTTCCCTGTGTTTCTACACTAGTCCACCCATTGACTGATCTAATATACGGCAAGGCCCTGTGTTTATACACTAGTCCACCCATCGACTGATCTAATATACAGGAACCTTCCCTGTGTTTCTACACTAGTCCACCCATCGACTAATCTAATATACGGCAACCTTCCCTGTGTTTCTACACTAGTCCACCCATCGACTAATCTAATATACGGCAACCTTCCCTGTGTTTCTACACTAGTCCACCCATCGACTAATCTAATATACGGCAACCTTCCCTGTGTTTCTACACTAGTCCACCCATCGACTAATCTAATATACAGCAACCTTCCCTGTGTTTCTACACTAGTCCACCCATCGACTAATCTAATATACAGCAACCTTCCTTGTGTTTCTACACTAGTCCACCTATCGACTGATCTAATATACGGCAACCTTCCCTGTGTTTCTACACTAGTCCACCCATCGACTAATCTAATATACGGCAACCTTCCCTGTGTTTCTACACTAGTCCACCCATCGACTGATCTAATATACAGCAACCTTCCCTGTGTTTCTACACTAGTCCACCCATCGACTAATCTAATATACAGCAACCTTCCCCGTGTTTCTACACTAGTCCACCCATCGACTAATCTAATATACAGCAACCTTCCCCGTGTTTCTACACTAGTCCACCCATCGACTAATCTAATATACAGCAACCTTCCCCGTGTTTCTACACTAGTCCACCCATCGACTAATCTAATATACGGCAACCTTCCCCGTGTTTCTATACTAGTCCACCCATCGACTAATCTAATATACGGCAACCTTCCCCGTGTTTCTACACTAGTCCACCCATCGACTGATCTAATATACGGCAACCTTCCCCGTGTTTCTACACTAGTCCACCCATCGACTGATCTAATATACGGCAACCTTCCCTGTGTTTCTACACTAGTCCACCCATCGACTGATCTAATATACGGCAACCTTCCCTGTGTTTCTACACTAGTCCACCCATCGACTGATCTAATATACGGCAACGTTCCCTGTGTTTCTACACTAGTCCACCCATCGACTGATCTAATATACGGCAACCTTCCCTGTGTTTCTACACTAGTCCACCCATCGACTAATCTAATATACGGCAACCTTCCCTGTGTTTCTACACTAGTCCACCCATCGACTGATCTAATATACGGCAACCTTCCCTGTGTTTCTACACTAGTCCACCCATCGACTGATCTAATATACAGCAACCTTCCCTGTGTTTCTACACTAGTCCACCCATCGACTGATCTAATATACGGCAACCTTCCCTGTGTTTCTACACTAGTCCACCCATCGACTAATCTAATATACAGCAACCTTCCCCGTGTTTCTACACTAGTCCACCCATCGACTAATCTAATATACAGCAACCTTCGCCGTGTTTCTACACTAGTCCACCCATCGACTAATCTAATATACAGCAACCTTCCCCGTGTTTCTACACTAGTCCACCCATCGACTAATCTAATATACAATTTACAATTTACAATTTAGGCATTTAGCAGACGCTCTTAATCCAGAGCGATTTACATTTAGCAAGAACAAAAGCATGGGAATACATCACATATATAAAAAGCATTTATCAAGAAACATGCGTAAGCTAAGAACGTAGCTAGAACATATCTATATAATGACACTATACATATAAACTATACATATATACTATATTATGCTGTACATATATACTATGAAGTGCTATGACTACATACAATGCAATTATTGTGCTGTCTACATAACATGCTATAAGTCTGTATCAAATGCTATCTAAGTCTAAGAAGTGCTGTCTAAGGGGGTAGGGTAAGTGCTATGGGCCATGGTGGAGTCTGAAAAGGTGGGTTTTCAGACTACGGCGGAAGATTGGGAGTGATGCTGCAGTTCTGACTGCAACGGGGAGTGCATTCCACAGTTTTGGAGCCAGAAGCAACCTTCCCTGTGTTTCTACACTAGTCTAATATAATCTATATCTATAATCTAATATACGGCAACGTTCCCTGTGTTTCTACACTAGTCCACCCATCGACTGATCTAATATACGGCAATGTTCCCTGTGTTTCTACACTAGTCCACCCATCGACTGATCTAATATACGGCAACCTTCCCTGTGTTTCTACACTAGTCCACCCATCGACTGATCTAATATACGGCAACCTTCCCTGTGTTTCTACACTAGTCCACCCATCGACTGATCTAATATACGGCAACCTTCCCTGTGTTTCTACACTAGGCCACCCATCGACTGATCTAATATACGGCAACCTTCCCTGTGTTTCTACACTAGTCCACCCATCGACTGATCTAATATACGGCAACCTTCCCTGTGTTTCTACACTAGTCCACCCATCGACTGATCTAATATACAGCAACCTTCCCCGTGTTTCTACACTAGTCCACCCATCGACTAATCTAATATACAGCAACCTTCCTTGTGTTTCTACACTAGTCCACCTATCGACTGATCTAATATACGGCAACCTTCCCTGTGTTTCTACACTAGTCCACCCATCGACTGATCTAATATACGGCAACCTTCCCTGTGTTTCTACACTAGTCCACCCATCGACTAATCTAATATACGGCAACCTTCCCTGTGTTTCTACACTAGTCCACCCATCGACTGATCTAATATACAGCAACCTTCCCTGTGTTTCTACACTAGTCCACCCATCGACTAATCTAATATACAGCAACCTTCCCCGTGTTTCTACACTAGTCCACCCATCGACTAATCTAATATACAGCAACCTTCCCCGTGTTTCTACACTAGTCCACCCATCGACTAATCTAATATACAGCAACCTTCCCCGTGTTTCTACACTAGTCCACCCATCGACTAATCTAATATACGGCAACCTTCCCCGTGTTTCTATACTAGTCCACCCATCGACTAATCTAATATACGGCAACCTTCCCCGTGTTTCTACACTAGTCCACCCATCGACTGATCTAATATACGGCAACCTTCCCCGTGTTTCTACACTAGTCCACCCATCGACTGATCTAATATACGGCAACCTTCCCTGTGTTTCTACACTAGTCCACCCATCGACTGATCTAATATACGGCAACCTTCCCTGTGTTTCTACACTAGTCCACCCATCGACTGATCTAATATACGGCAACGTTCCCTGTGTTTCTACACTAGTCCACCCATCGACTGATCTAATATACGGCAACCTTCCCTGTGTTTCTACACTAGTCCACCCATCGACTAATCTAATATACGGCAACCTTCCCTGTGTTTCTACACTAGTCCACCCATCGACTGATCTAATATACGGCAACCTTCCCTGTGTTTCTACACTAGTCCACCCATCGACTGATCTAATATACAGCAACCTTCCCTGTGTTTCTACACTAGTCCACCCATCGACTGATCTAATATACGGCAACCTTCCCTGTGTTTCTACACTAGTCCACCCATCGACTAATCTAATATACAGCAACCTTCCCCGTGTTTCTACACTAGTCCACCCATCGACTAATCTAATATACAGCAACCTTCGCCGTGTTTCTACACTAGTCCACCCATCGACTAATCTAATATACAGCAACCTTCCCCGTGTTTCTACACTAGTCCACCCATCGACTAATCTAATATACAATTTACAATTTACAATTTAGGCATTTAGCAGACGCTCTTAATCCAGAGCGATTTACATTTAGCAAGAACAAAAGCATGGGAATACATCACATATATAAAAAGCATTTATCAAGAAACATGCGTAAGCTAAGAACGTAGCTAGAACATATCTACTGTATATAATGACACTATACATATAAACTATACATATATACTATATTATGCTGTACATATATACTATGAAGTGCTATGACTACATACAATGCAATTATTGTGCTGTCTACATAACATGCTATAAGTCTGTATCAAATGCTATCTAAGTCTAAGAAGTGCTGTCTAAGGGGGTAGGGTAAGTGCTATGGGCCATGGTGGAGTCTGAAAAGGTGGGTTTTCAGACTACGGCGGAAGATTGGGAGTGATGCTGCAGTTCTGACTGCAACGGGGAGTGCATTCCACAGTTTTGGAGCCAGAAGCAACCTTCCCTGTGTTTCTACACTAGTCTAATATAATCTATATCTATAATCTAATATACGGCAACGTTCCCTGTGTTTCTACACTAGTCCACCCATCGACTGATCTAATATACGGCAATGTTCCCTGTGTTTCTACACTAGTCCACCCATCGACTGATCTAATATACGGCAACCTTCCCTGTGTTTCTACACTAGTCCACCCATCGACTGATCTAATATACGGCAACCTTCCCTGTGTTTCTACACTAGTCCACCCATCGACTGATCTAATATACGGCAACCTTCCCTGTGTTTCTACACTAGGCCACCCATCGACTGATCTAATATACGGCAACCTTCCCTGTGTTTCTACACTAGTCCACCCATCGACTGATCTAATATACGGCAACCTTCCCTGTGTTTCTACACTAGTCCACCCATCGACTGATCTAATATACAGCAACCTTCCCCGTGTTTCTACACTAGTCCACCCATCGACTAATCTAATATACAGCAACCTTCCCTGTGTTTCTACACTAGTCCACCTATCGACTAATCTAATATACAGCAACCTTCCCCGTGTTTCTACACTAGTCCACCCATCGACTAATCTAATATACGGCAACCTTCCCCGTGTTTCTACACTAGTCCACCCATCGACTGATCTAATATACGGCAACCTTCCCTGTGTTTCTACACTAGTCCACCCATCGACTGATCTAATATACGGCAACCTTCCCTGTGTTTCTACACTAGTCCACCCATTGACTGATCTAATATACGGCAAGGCCCTGTGTTTATACACTAGTCCACCCATCGACTGATCTAATATACGGCAACCTTCCCTGTGTTTCTACACTAGTCCACCCATCGACTAATCTAATATACGGCAACCTTCCCTGTGTTTCTACACTAGTCCACCCATCGACTAATCTAATATACGGCAACCTTCCCTGTGTTTCTACACTAGTCCACCCATCGACTAATCTAATATACGGCAACCTTCCCTGTGTTTCTACACTAGTCCACCCATCGACTAATCTAATATACGGCAACCTTCCCTGTGTTTCTACACTAGTCCACCCATCGACTGAACTAATATACAGCAACCTTCCCTGTGTTTCTACACTAGTCCACCCATCGACTAATCTAATATACAGCAACCTTCCCTGTGTTTCTACACTAGTCCACCCATCGACTGATCTAATATACAGCAACCTTCCCTGTGTTTCTACACTAGTCCACCCATCGACTAATCTAATATACAGCAACCTTCCCTGTGTTTCTACACTAGTCCACCCATCGACTGATCTAATATACAGCAACCTTCCCCGTGTTTCTACACTAGTCCACCCATCGACTAATCTAATATACAGCAACCTTCCCTGTGTTTCTACACTAGTCCACCCATCGACTGATCTAATATACAGCAACCTTCCTTGTGTTTCTACACTAGTCCACCCATCGACTAATCTAATATACAGCAACCTTCCCCGTGTTTCTACACTAGTCCACCCATCGACTAATCTAATATACAGCAACCTTCCCCGTGTTTCTACACTAGTCCACCCATCGAATAATCTAATATACGGCAACCTTCCCCGTGTTTCTACACTAGTCCACCCATCGACTAATCTAATATACGGCAACCTTCCCTGTGTTTCTACACTAGTCCACCCATCGACTGATCTAATATACGGCAACCTTCCCTGTGTTTCTACACTAGTCCACCCATTGACTGATCTAATATACGGCAAGGCCCTGTGTTTATACACTAGTCCACCCATCGACTGATCTAATATACAGGAACCTTCCCTGTGTTTCTACACTAGTCCACCCATCGACTAATCTAATATACGGCAACCTTCCCTGTGTTTCTACACTAGTCCACCCATCGACTAATCTAATATACGGCAACCTTCCCTGTGTTTCTACACTAGTCCACCCATCGACTAATCTAATATACGGCAACCTTCCCTGTGTTTCTACACTAGTCCACCCATCGACTAATCTAATATACGGCAACCTTCCCTGTGTTTCTACACTAGTCTAATATAATCTATATCTATAATCTAATATACAGCAACCTTCCCTGTGTTTCTACACTAGTCTAATATAATCTATATCTATAATCTAATATACGGCAACGTTCCCTGTGTTTCTACACTAGTCCACCCATCGACTGATCTAATATACGGCAACCTTCCCTGTGTTTCTACACTAGTCCACCCATCGACTGATCTAATATACGGCAACCTTCCCTGTGTTTCTACACTAGTCCACCCATTGACTGATCTAATATACGGCAACCTTTCCTGTGTTTCTACACTAGTCCACCCATCGACTGATCTAATATACAGCAACCTTCCCTGTGTTTCTACACTAGTCCACCCATTCGACTGATCTAATATACAGCAACCTTCCCTGTGTTTCTACACTAGTCCACCCATCGACTTATCTAATATACAGCAACCTTCCCCGTGTTTCTACACTAGTCCACCCATCGACTAATCTAATATACAGTAACCTTCCCCGTGTTTCTACACTAGTCCACCCATCGACTAATTTAATATACAGCAACCTTCCCCGTGTTTCTACACTAGTCCACCCATCGACTAATCTAATATACAGCAACCTTCCCCGTGTTTCTACACTAGTCCACCCATCGACTAATCTAATATACGGCAACCTTCCCCGTGTTTCTACACTAGTCCACCCATCGACTAATCTAATATACGGCAACCTTCCCCGTGTTTCTACACTAGTCCACCCATCGACTGATCTAATATACGGCAACCTTCCCTGTGTTTCTACACTAGTCCACCCATCGACTGATCTAATATACGGCAACCTTCCCTGTGTTTCTACACTAGTCCACCCATCGACTGATCTAATATACGGCAACCTTCCCTGTGTTTCTACACTAGGCCACCCATCGACTGATCTAATATACGGCAACCTTCCCTGTGTTTCTACACTAGTCCACCCATCGACTGATCTAATATACGGCAACCTTCCCTGTGTTTCTACACTAGTCCACCCATCGACTGATCTAATATACAGCAACCTTCCCCGTGTTTCTACACTAGTCCACCCATCGACTAATCTAATATACAGCAACCTTCCCTGTGTTTCTACACTAGTCCACCTATCGACTAATCTAATATACAGCAACCTTCCCCGTGTTTCTACACTAGTCCACCCATCGACTAATCTAATATACGGCAACCTTCCCCGTGTTTCTACACTAGTCCACCCATCGACTGATCTAATATACGGCAACCTTCCCTGTGTTTCTACACTAGGCCACCCATCGACTGATCTAATATACGGCAACCTTCCCTGTGTTTCTACACTAGGCCACCCATCGACTGATCTAATATACGGCAACCTTCCCTGTGTTTCTACACTAGTCCACCCATCGACTGATCTAATATACGGCAACCTTCCCTGTGTCTCTACACTAGTCCACCCATCGACTGATCTAATATACAGCAACCTTCCCCGTGTTTCTACACTAGTCCACCCATCGACTAATCTAATATACAGCAACCTTCCCTGTGTTTCTACACTAGTCCACCTATCGACTAATCTAATATACAGCAACCTTCCCCGTGTTTCTACACTAGTCCACCCATCGACTAATCTAATATACGGCAACCTTCCCCGTGTTTCTACACTAGTCCACCCATCGACTGATCTAATATACGGCAACCTTCCCTGTGTTTCTACACTAGTCCACCCATCGACTGATCTAATATACGGCAACCTTCCCTGTGTTTCTACACTAGTCCACCCATTGACTGATCTAATATACGGCAAGGCCCTGTGTTTATACACTAGTCCACCCATCGACTGATCTAATATACGGCAACCTTCCCTGTGTTTCTACACTAGTCCACCCATCGACTAATCTAATATACGGCAACCTTCCCTGTGTTTCTACACTAGTCCACCCATCGACTAATCTAATATACGGCAACCTTCCCTGTGTTTCTACACTAGTCCACCCATCGACTAATCTAATATACGGCAACCTTCCCTGTGTTTCTACACTAGTCCACCCATCGACTAATCTAATATACGGCAACCTTCCCTGTGTTTCTACACTAGTCCACCCATCGACTGAACTAATATACAGCAACCTTCCCTGTGTTTCTACACTAGTCCACCCATCGACTAATCTAATATACAGCAACCTTCCCTGTGTTTCTACACTAGTCCACCCATCGACTGATCTAATATACAGCAACCTTCCCTGTGTTTCTACACTAGTCCACCCATCGACTAATCTAATATACAGCAACCTTCCCTGTGTTTCTACACTAGTCCACCCATCTACTGATCTAATATACAGCAACCTTCCCTGTGTTTCTACACTAGTCCACCCATCGACTGATCTAATATACAGCAACCTTCCTTGTGTTTCTACACTAGTCCACCCATCGACTAATCTAATATACAGCAACCTTCCCCGTGTTTCTACACTAGTCCACCCATCGACTAATCTAATATACAGCAACCTTCCCCGTGTTTCTACACTAGTCCACCCATCGACTAATCTAATATACGGCAACCTTCCCCGTGTTTCTACACTAGTCCACCCATCGACTAATCTAATATACGGCAACCTTCCCTGTGTTTCTACACTAGTCCACCCATCGACTGATCTAATATACGGCAACCTTCCCTGTGTTTCTACACTAGTCCACCCATTGACTGATCTAATATACGGCAAGGCCCTGTGTTTATACACTAGTCCACCCATCGACTGATCTAATATACAGGAACCTTCCCTGTGTTTCTACACTAGTCCACCCATCGACTAATCTAATATACGGCAACCTTCCCTGTGTTTCTACACTAGTCCACCCATCGACTAATCTAATATACGGCAACCTTCCCTGTGTTTCTACACTAGTCCACCCATCGACTAATCTAATATACAGCAACCTTCCCTGTGTTTCTACACTAGTCCACCCATCGACTAATCTAATATACAGCAACCTTCCTTGTGTTTCTACACTAGTCCACCTATCGACTGATCTAATATACGGCAACCTTCCCTGTGTTTCTACACTAGTCCACCCATCGACTAATCTAATATACGGCAACCTTCCCTGTGTTTCTACACTAGTCCACCCATCGACTGATCTAATATACAGCAACCTTCCCTGTGTTTCTACACTAGTCCACCCATCGACTAATCTAATATACAGCAACCTTCCCCGTGTTTCTACACTAGTCCACCCATCGACTAATCTAATATACAGCAACCTTCCCCGTGTTTCTACACTAGTCCACCCATCGACTAATCTAATATACAGCAACCTTCCCCGTGTTTCTACACTAGTCCACCCATCGACTAATCTAATATACGGCAACCTTCCCCGTGTTTCTATACTAGTCCACCCATCGACTAATCTAATATACGGCAACCTTCCCCGTGTTTCTACACTAGTCCACCCATCGACTGATCTAATATACGGCAACCTTCCCCGTGTTTCTACACTAGTCCACCCATCGACTGATCTAATATACGGCAACCTTCCCTGTGTTTCTACACTAGTCCACCCATCGACTGATCTAATATACGGCAACCTTCCCTGTGTTTCTACACTAGTCCACCCATCGACTGATCTAATATACGGCAACGTTCCCTGTGTTTCTACACTAGTCCACCCATCGACTGATCTAATATACGGCAACCTTCCCTGTGTTTCTACACTAGTCCACCCATCGACTAATCTAATATACGGCAACCTTCCCTGTGTTTCTACACTAGTCCACCCATCGACTGATCTAATATACGGCAACCTTCCCTGTGTTTCTACACTAGTCCACCCATCGACTGATCTAATATACAGCAACCCTCCCTGTGTTTCTACACTAGTCCACCCATCGACTGATCTAATATACGGCAACCTTCCCTGTGTTTCTACACTAGTCCACCCATCGACTAATATAATATACAGCAACCTTCCCCGTGTTTCTACACTAGTCCACCCATCGACTAATCTAATATACAGCAACCTTCGCCGTGTTTCTACACTAGTCCACCCATCGACTAATCTAATATACAGCAACCTTCCCCGTGTTTCTACACTAGTCCACCCATCGACTAATCTAATATACAATTTACAATTTACAATTTAGGCATTTAGCAGACGCTCTTAATCCAGAGCGATTTACATTTAGCAAGAACAAAAGCATGGGAATACATCACATATATAAAAAGCATTTATCAAGAAACATGCGTAAGCTAAGAACGTAGCTAGAACATATCTATATAATGACACTATACATATAAACTATACATATATACTATATTATGCTGTACATATATACTATGAAGTGCTATGACTACATACAATGCAATTATTGTGCTGTCTACATAACATGCTATAAGTCTGTATCAAATGCTATCTAAGTCTAAGAAGTGCTGTCTAAGGGGGTAGGGTAAGTGCTATGGGCCATGGTGGAGTCTGAAAAGGTGGGTTTTCAGACTACGGCGGAAGATTGGGAGTGATGCTGCAGTTCTGACTGCAACGGGGAGTGCATTCCACAGTTTTGGAGCCAGAAGCAACCTTCCCTGTGTTTCTACACTAGTCTAATATAATCTATATCTATAATCTAATATACGGCAACGTTCCCTGTGTTTCTACACTAGTCCACCCATCGACTGATCTAATATACGGCAATGTTCCCTGTGTTTCTACACTAGTCCACCCATCGACTGATCTAATATACGGCAACCTTCCCTGTGTTTCTACACTAGTCCACCCATCGACTGATCTAATATACGGCAACCTTCCCTGTGTTTCTACACTAGTCCACCCATCGACTGATCTAATATACGGCAACCTTCCCTGTGTTTCTACACTAGGCCACCCATCGACTGATCAAATATACGGCAACCTTCCCTGTGATTCTACACTAGTCCACCCATCGACTGATCTAATATACGGCAACCTTCCCTGTGTTTCTACACTAGTCCACCCATCGACTGATCTAATATACAGCAACCTTCCCCGTGTTTCTACACTAGTCCACCCATCGACTAATCTAATATACAGCAACCTTCCCTGTGTTTCTACACTAGTCCACCTATCGACTAATCTAATATACAGCAACCTTCCCCGTGTTTCTACACTAGTCCACCCATCGACTAATCTAATATACGGCAACCTTCCCCGTGTTTCTACACTAGTCCACCCATCGACTGATCTAATATACGGCAACCTTCCCTGTGTTTCTACACTAGTCCACCCATCGACTGATCTAATATACGGCAACCTTCCCTGTGTTTCTACACTAGTCCACCCATTGACTGATCTAATATACGGCAAGGCCCTGTGTTTATACACTAGTCCACCCATCGACTGATCTAATATACGGCAACCTTCCCTGTGTTTCTACACTAGTCCACCCATCGACTAATCTAATATACGGCAACCTTCCCTGTGTTTCTACACTAGTCCACCCATCGACTAATCTAATATACGGCAACCTTCCCTGTGTTTCTACACTAGTCCACCCATCGACTAATCTAATATACGGCAACCTTCCCTGTGTTTCTACACTAGTCCACCCATCGACTAATCTAATATACGGCAACCTTCCCTGTGTTTCTACACTAGTCCACCCATCGACTGAACTAATATACAGCAACCTTCCCTGTGTTTCTACACTAGTCCACCCATCGACTAATCTAATATACAGCAACCTTCCCTGTGTTTCTACACTAGTCCACCCATCGACTGATCTAATATACAGCAACCTTCCCTGTGTTTCTACACTAGTCCACCCATCGACTAATCTAATATACAGCAACCTTCCCTGTGTTTCTACACTAGTCCACCCATCGACTGATCTAATATACAGCAACCTTCCCCGTGTTTCTACACTAGTCCACCCATCGACTAATCTAATATACAGCAACCTTCCCTGTGTTTCTACACTAGTCCACCCATCGACTGATCTAATATACAGCAACCTTCCTTGTGTTTCTACACTAGTCCACCCATCGACTAATCTAATATACAGCAACCTTCCCCGTGTTTCTACACTAGTCCACCCATCGACTAATCTAATATACAGCAACCTTCCCCGTGTTTCTACACTAGTCCACCCATCGACTAATCTAATATACGGCAACCTTCCCCGTGTTTCTACACTAGTCCACCCATCGACTAATCTAATATACGGCAACCTTCCCTGTGTTTCTACACTAGTCCACCCATCGACTGATCTAATATACGGCAACCTTCCCTGTGTTTCTACACTAGTCCACCCATTGACTGATCTAATATACGGCAAGGCCCTGTGTTTATACACTAGTCCACCCATCGACTGATCTAATATACAGGAACCTTCCCTGTGTTTCTACACTAGTCCACCCATCGACTAATCTAATATAGGGCAACCTTCCCTGTGTTTCTACACTAGTCCACCCATCGACTAATCTAATATACGGCAACCTTCCCTGTGTTTCTACACTAGTCCACCCATCGACTAATCTAATATACGGCAACCTTCCCTGTGTTTCTACACTAGTCCACCCATCGACTAATCTAATATACGGCAACCTTCCCTGTGTTTCTACACTAGTCTAATATAATCTATATCTATAATCTAATATACAGCAACCTTCCCTGTGTTTCTACACTAGTCTAATATAATCTATATCTATAATCTAATATACGGCAACGTTCCCTGTGTTTCTACACTAGTCCACCCATCGACTGATCTAATATACGGCAACCTTCCCTGTGTTTCTACACTAGTCCACCCATCGACTGATCTAATATACGGCAACCTTCCCTGTGTTTCTACACTAGTCCACCCATTGACTGATCTAATATACGGCAACCTTTCCTGTGTTTCTACACTAGTCCACCCATCGACTGATCTAATATACAGCAACCTTCCCTGTGTTTCTACACTAGTCCACCCATTCGACTGATCTAATATACAGCAACCTTCCCTGTGTTTCTACACTAGTCCACCCATCGACTTATCTAATATACAGCAACCTTCCCCGTGTTTCTACACTAGTCCACCCATCGACTAATCTAATATACAGTAACCTTCCCCGTGTTTCTACACTAGTCCACCCATCGACTAATTGAATATACAGCAACCTTCCCCGTGTTTCTACACTAGTCCACCCATCGACTAATCTAATATACAGCAACCTTCCCCGTGTTTCTACACTAGTCCACCCATCGACTAATCTAATATACGGCAACCTTCCCCGTGTTTCTACACTAGTCCACCCATCGACTGATCTAATATACGGCAACCTTCCCTGTGTTTCTACACTAGTCCACCCATCGACTGATCTAATATACGGCAACCTTCCCTGTGTTTCTACACTAGTCCACCCATCGACTGAACTAATATACGGCAAGGCCCTGTGTTTATACACTAGTCCACCCATCGACTGATCTAATATACGGCAACCTTCCCTGTGTTTCTACACTAGTCCACCCATCGACTAATCTAATATACGGCAACCTTCCCTGTGTTTCTACACTAGTCCACCCATCGACTAATCTAATATACGGCAACCTTCCCTGTGTTTCTACACTAGTCCACCCATCGACTAATCTAATATACGGCAACCTTCCCTGTGTTTCTACACTAGTCCACCCATCGACTAATCTAATATACGGCAACCTTCCCTGTGTTTCTACACTAGTCTAATATAATCTACATCTATAATCTAATATACAGCAACCTTCCCTGTGTTTCTACACTAGACTAATATAATCTATATCTATAATCTAATATACGGCAACGTTCCCTGTGTTTCTACACTAGTCCACCCATCGACTGATCTAATATACGGCAACCTTCCCTGTGTTTCTACACTAGTCCACCCATCGACTGATCTAATATACGGCAACCTTCCCTGTGTTTCTACACTAGTCCACCCATCGACTGATCTAATATACGACAACCTTCCCTGTGTTTCTACACTAGTCCACCCATCGACTGATCTAATATACGGCAACCTTCCCTGTGTTTCTACACTAGTCCACCCATCGACTGATCTAATATACGGCAACCTTCCCTGTGTTTCTACAGTAGTCCACCCATCGACTAATCTAATATACGGCAACCTTCCCTGTGTTTTACACTAGTCCACCCATCGACTAATCTAATATACAGCAACCTTCCCTGTGTTTCTACACTAGTCCACCCATCGACTGATCTAATATACAGCAACCTTCCCTGTGTTTCTACACTAGTCCACCCATCGACTGATCTAATATACAGCAACCTTCCTTGCGTTTCTACACTAGTCCACCCATCGACTGATCTAATATACGGCAACCTTCCCTGTGTTTCTACACTAGTCCACCCATCGACTGATCTAATATACGGCAACCTTCCCTGTGTTTCTACACTAGTCCACCCATCGACTGATCTAATATACAGCAACCTTCCCTGTGTTTCTACACTAGTCCACCCATCGACTAATCTAATATACAGCAACCTTCCCTGTGTTTCTACACTAGTCCACCCATCGACTAATCTAATATACAGCAACCTTCCCCGTGTTTCTACACTAGTCCACCCATCGACTAATCTAATATACGGCAACCTTCCCCGTGTTTCTACACTAGTCCACCCATCGACTGATCTAATATACGGCAACCTTCCCCGTGTTTCTACACTAGTCCACCCATCGACTGATCTAATATACGGCAACCTTCCCCGTGTTTCTACACTAGTCCACCCATCGACTGATCTAATATACGGCAACCTTCCCTGTGTTTCTACACTAGTCCACCCATCGACTGATCTAATATACGGCAACCTTCCCTGTGTTTCTACACTAGTCCACCCATCGACTGATCTAATATACGGCAACCTTCCCTGTGTTTCTACACTAGTCCACCCATCAACTGATCTAATATACGGCAACCTTCCCTGTGTTTCTACACTAGTCCACCCATAGACTAATCTAATATACGTCAACGTTCCCTGTGTTTCTACACTAGTCCACCCATCGACTGATCTAATATACGGCAACGTTCCCTGTGTTTCTACACTAGTCCACCCATCGACTGATCTAATATACAGCAACCTTCCCCGTGTTTCTACACTAGTCCACCCATCGACTAATCTAATATACAGCAACCTTCCCCGTGTTTCTACACTAGTCCACCCATCGACTAATCTAATATACACTTTACAATTTAGGCATTTAGCAGACGCTCTTAATCCAGAGCGATTTACATTTAGCAAGAACAAAAGCATGGGAATACATCACATAAATAAAAAGCATTTATCAAGAAACATGCGTAAGCTAAGAACGTAGCTAGAACATATCTATATAATGACACTGTACATATAAACTATACATATATACTATATTAAGCTGTACATACATACTATGAAGTGCTATGACTACATACAATGCAATTATTGTGCTGTCTACATAACATGCTATAAGTCTGTATCAAATGCTATCTAAGTCGAAGAAGTGCTGTCTAAGGGGGTAGGGTAAGTGCTATGGGCCATGGTGGAGTCTGAAAAGGTGGGTTTTCAGACTACGGCGGAAGATTGGGAGTGATGCTGCAGTTCTGACTGCAACGGGGAGTGCATTCCACAGTTTTGGAGCCAGAAGCAACCTTCCCTGTGTTTCTACACTAGTCTAATATAATCTATATCTATAATCTAATATACGGCAACGTTCCCTGTGTTTCTACACTAGTCCACCCATCGACTGATCTAATATACGGCAATGTTCCCTGTGTTTCTACACTAGTCCACCCATCGACTGATCTAATATACGGCAACCTTCCCTGTGTTTCTACACTAGTCCACCCATCGACTGATCTAATATACGGCAACCTTCCCTGTGTTTCTACACTAGTCCACCCATCGACTGATCTAATATGCGGCAACCTTCCCTGTGTTTCTACACTAGGCCACCCATCGACTGATCTAATATACGGCAACCTTCCCTGTGTTTCTACACTAGTCCACCCATTGACTGATCTAATATACGGCAAGGCCCTGTGTTTATACACTAGTCCACCCATCGACTGATCTAATATACGGCAACCTTCCCTGTGTTTCTACACTAGTCCACCCATCGACTGATCTAATATACGGCAACCTTCCCTGTGTTTCTACACTAGTCCACCCATCGACTAATCTAATATACAGCAACCTTCCCCGTGTTTCTACACTAGTCCACCCATCGACTAATCTAATATACAGCAACCTTCCCCGTGTTTCTACACTAGTCCACCCATCGACTAATCTAATATACAGCAACCTTCCCCGTGTTTCTACACTAGTCCACCCATCGACTAATCTAATATACGGCAACCTCCCCTGTGTTTCTACACTAGTCCACCCATCGACTAATCTAATATACGGCAACCTTCCCTGTGTTTCTACACTAGTCCACCCATCGACTAATCTAAAATACGGCAACCTTCCCTGTGTTTGTACACTAGTCTAATATAATCTATATCTATAATCTAATATACAGCAACCTTATCTGTGTTTCTACACTAGTCCACCCATCGACTAATCTAATATACAGCAACCTTCCCCGTGTTTCTACACTAGTCCACCCATCGACTAATCTAATATACGGCAACCTTCACTGGGCCTAGGCACAGGCAGTCTAGGGGTCCTAAAACCACCCCTCAGGGACCACCGGGTGTCCACCACCCCTCAGGGACCCCCGGGGGTCCCAGAACCCCTTAGGGACCCCCGGGGTCCTAGAAGCCCTCAGGGACCCCCCTAGAACCCTTCAGGGACGCCCGGGGGTCCCAGAACCCCTCAGGGACCCCCGGGGGTCCTAGAACCCACCCCTCAGGGACCCATGGGGGTTCCAGGACCCCTCAGGGACACCCGGGGGTCCTAGAACCCCTCAAGGACCTCCGGGGGTCCAGGACCCCTCAGGGACCCCCGGGGGTCCTAGAACCCCTCAGGGACCCCCGGGGGTCCTAGAACCTCTCAGGGACCTCCGGGGGTCCAGGACCCCTCAGGGACACCCGGGGGTCCTAGAACCCCTCAAGGACCTCCGGGGGTCCAGGACCCCTCAGGGACCCATGGGGGTTCCAGGACCCCTCAGGGACCTCCGGGGGTCCTAGAGCCCCTCAGGGACCCCCGGGGGGCCCCGACCACTGGTTGAAAACCACTGCTCTAGAGCAGAGCCTCCCACCCTCTGGTGGTACTTGAGCACCCTCTGGTGGTACGCAGAGGAGTCGCCCCCAAAATACGAGAAAAAAGACCAAAGTGGAATGAAATGTTGATATTACTACGGGTAGTTCTTCTGACCAATCAGCAATTGGTTGAAACAGGCTCTCCAGCCGTGCTGGAATGAGCACGACATCACACCTAGACGTTAATAGAAGATTTGAGAAGGGATTAATCACGTTATAAACACGACATCACACCTAGACGTTAATAGAAGATTTGAGAAGGGATTAGTCACGTTATAAACACGACATCACACCTAGACGTTAATAGAAGATTTGAGAAGGGATTAATCACGTTATAAACACGACATCACACCTAGACGTTAATAGAAGATTTGAGAAGGGATTAATCACGTTATAAACACGACATCACACCTAGACGTTAATAGAAGATTTGAGAAGGGATTAGTCACGTTATAAACACGACATCACACCTAGACGTTAATAGAAGATTTGAGAAGGGATTAATCACGTTATAAACACGACATCACACCTAGACGTTAATAGAAGATTTGAGAAGGGATTAATCACGTTATAAACACGACATCACACCTAGACGTTAATAGAAGATTTGAGAAGGGATTAATCACGTTATAAACACGACATCACACCTAGACGTTAATAGAAGATTTGAGAAGGGATTAATCACGTTATAAACACGACATCACACCTAGACGTTAATAGAAGATTTGAGAACGGATTAGTCACGTTATAAACACGACATCACACCTAGACGTTAATAGAAGATTTGAGAACGGATTAGTCACGTTATAAACACGACATCACACCTAGACGTTAATAGAAGATTTGAGAAGGGATTAGTCACGTTATAAACACGACATCACACCTAGACGTGAATATAGAAACATAGAAACATAATGTTTATATGGCAATGGTGCTCAATATTTCATGTCAAGGACCCCAAAAACTATATGTAATAATTGGCCGCCGACCCCCATCATTATGTTGTTCAGTGACCCCTCCAGAAGCAAAGATTTGAGTTTAAAACACAAGATTTGCACCACATTTTCACGCTTTTTCAAAAATAGCAGACCTACAAGCTCGTAGCTACAAGCTTGTAGATCTGCTTTTTTTAATAGCTAAAGTATAACAGAATGCTTAAAACACCAAATGGGGTTCCTGTCCAAAATGGGTTAGGAATGGAACAACAAGGGCAGGTATTAACATCAGTTATTATGGAGGTACTTGGAGAGACACATATTTTCTGAGGTGGTGTTTTAGAGAAGGGAGAAGAGTCTGGGACGTGTGGAGCGTTGTCCAGGGTGTTTTAGAGAAGGCAGAAGAGTCTGGGACGTGTGGAGCGTTGTCCAGGGTGTTTTAGAGAAGGGAGAAGAGTCTGGGACGCGTGGAGCGTTGTCCAGGGTGTTTTAGAGAAGGGAGAAGAGTCTGGGACGTGTGGAGCGTTGTCCAGGGTGTTTTAGAGAAGGGAGAAGAGTCTGGGACGTGTGGAGCGTTGTCCAGGGTGTTTTAGAGAAGGGAGAAAAGTCTGGGACGTGTGGAGCATTGTCCAGGGTGTTTTAGAGAAGGGAGAAGAGTCTGGGACGTGTGGAGCGTTGTCCAGGGTGTTTTAGAGAAGGGAGAAGAGTCTGGGACGTGTGGAGCGTTGTCCAGGGTGTTTTAGAGAAGGGAGAAGAGTCTGGGACGTGTGGAGCGTTGTCCAGGGTGTTTTAGAGAAGGGAGAAGAGTCTGGGACGTGTGGAGCGTTGTCCAGGGTGTTTTAGAGAAGGGAGAAGAGTCTGGGACGTGTGGAGCGTTGTCCAGGGTGTTTTAGAGAAGGGAGAAGAGTCTGGGACGTGTGGAGCGTTGTCCAGGGTGTTTTAGAGAAGGGAGAAGAGTCTGGGACGTGTGGAGCGTTGTCCAGGGTGTTTTAGAGAAGGGAGAAGAGTCTGGGACGGGTGTAGCGTGTGTTTGTGTGTGTGTGTGTGTGTGTGTGTGTGTGTGTGTGTGTGTGTGTGTGTGTGTGTGTGTGTGTGTGTGTGTGTGTGTGTGTGTGTGTGTGTGTGTGTGTGTGTGTGCACAGAAAGGTGAAAGACCATCACTGCAAAAAGTTACATCCAAAATGTTTTTCTTTCTTTTCTTTATATTTTTTAATTATTTACTTCTTCTTTAAACAACAGCATTGGTTACATCTTATTGAAGATATGAGTAAATATACATTCAGGTTCAACATAAACGTGAAATTACATGTTATGGTTTTTAGATGTAGATTTTCCACAACATTCTGTCACAAAGATGCAAAACGATAATAAAGTCAAACTATAATTTATCTGATTGACTTTTATACTGAAATGGTGTTAAAGAGGCCCCGCCCCCTTCCTATACAAACACACTGTAACTTCAACCTCGACCCCTGACCTCAGATGACCCTCAGATGACCCCAGATGACCTCAGATGACCCTCAGATGACCCCAGATGACCCTCAGATGACCCTCAGATAACCTCAGATGACCCCATATGACCCTCAGATGACCCCTGTCTAAAAATAGTTTGTGTTAGAGACACACAGAGCCCCCCCCACCCCCCCGTCACTATGGAAACCAAACCATATTCATTAAACACCCCCCCCCCCCCCCCACCACACCTGTTCCTGATTATTACATTATAATACAACACACTGTCTGTCTGTCCTCACAGCCTGTCTGTCTGTCCTCACAGCCTGTCTGTCTGTCCTCACAGCCTGTCTGTCTGTCCTCACAGCCTGTCTGTCCTCACACAGAGACACAGAGGAGGAGTCAGTGTAAATCCCAAACCCAGCGTACAGAGCTTGAGTGAAGGTGGTCTGGAAGGTGTACAGGTGAGTCAGAGTGTCCTCTAACACTCTGTAGAAGGACAGAGTCCCAGCGGGACGGTCCAGATACACTGCTACTCTGGTGGAGCCAGAGGGACGGATAGGAAGGTAAGTCTCCTTACTATTGTGATGGACAGAGTAAAGCTCACCATGGTGACCGTCTCTACAGTACAGACTCCAGGAATGTTCATTCCTTCCAAACCCACAGTCCTGACCCGCTCCTTTCCTACTGATGTCTCTGTCAGTCACTCCTATCAGAACCTCTCCACTGAACTGTACCTCACTGTAGCAGCGTTCATCTACACTCTCTGAACTCAGAACCTGAATCGTTCTATCAAACCTGTCAGGATGATCAGGATATGAATGAGGCTGATCATCCTGACGTGTCGCCTTCCTGTTGTTCTCAGACAGAGAGAGGACTGGGTTTGCTGTGTTTGTGTCCAGAGTGAGACGCTGGAAATCTGATGAGAAAACAACACAGTACACATTAAATACATCATTCACTGAATGACTGACACACACACACACACACACACACACACACACACACACACACACACACACACACACACACACACACACACACACACACACACACACACACACACACACACACACACACACACACACACACACACACACACACACACACACGGAGGGGGGGGGGACGGCATGGAGGGGGGGGGGTGGCTGGGGGGGGAACTTTAAACATGAATATTGTGAGGATGTATAGATCATGAATGGTTCTCAGTGTGTTCCAGGGACCCCCAGGGGTCCTTGAGGTGTTCCAGGGGGTCCGGGGACCCCCAGGGGTCCTTGAGGTGTTCCAGGGACCCCCAGGGGTCCTTGAGGTGTTCCAGGGGGTCCCCAGGGGTCCTTGGAGGGTTCCAGGGGGTCCGGGGACCCCCAGGGGTCCTTGAGGTGTTCCAGGGACCCCCAGGGGACCTTGAGGTGTTCCAGGGGTCAGGGACCCCCAGGGGTCCTTGAGGTGTTCCAGGGACCCCCAGGGGTCCTTGAGGTGTTCCAGGGGGTCCGGGGACCCCCAGGGGTCCTTGAGGTGTTCCAGGGGGTCCTCAGCAACATTCATGTTTACAGTATCAGAATCAGTGGAACCACTTCAACCATATTATATACACTGACTATCTGAAGATAGCAGATCTACAAGCTCACAACGCGTCACACCGCAACACGTCCCCGGACCCCCTGGAACCCTCCAAGGACCCCTATGAACTTGTAGATCTGCTATTTTAGAAAAATCGAGAAAATGTGGCGCAAATCTTTGAATAAAATTATATATTCTTTCAGAGCGAACGTTTTTAACTCAAATCTTTGCTTCTGGGGGGGGTGGGGGGGTCCCTGGAACAACATATTTTCAGATGGGGGTCGGCGGCCAAATACAGATAATTCTGGGGCTCCTTGACATGAAATAGTTTGAAAGAATATATATTCAAAGATTTGTGCCACATTTTCACGATTTTTCAAAAATAGCAGACCTACAAGCTCCCTTAGGGGACACAGACGCATTCCAGGTCTTAATGGGTTTAACTGTCTGTCTGTCTGTCTGTTCCCTCTACACAAAATCTGTCTAAAATATCAGATCTACAAGCTCAGAACCATTAACCCCTTAAAGCCTGCATCCCGAAGTTGGACAGTTCTTAATACGTGAACATTCATTTTAACCACTTTAGCTGGGGACCCCCTGGAACCCTCCAAGGACCCCCTGGAACCCTCCAAGGACCCCTGGGGACCCCCTGGAACCCTCCAAGGACCCCTGGGGACCCCCTGGAACCCTCCAAGGACCCCTGGGAGTCCCCGGACCCCCTGGAACCCTCCAAGGACCCCTGGGGACACCCTGGACCCCTCCAAGGACCCCTGGGAGTCCCCGGACCCCCTGGAACCCTCCAAGGACCCCTGGGGACCCCCTGGAACCCTCCAAGGACCCCTGGGGACCCCCTGGAACCCTCCAAGGACCCCTGGGGTCCCCCTGGAACCCTCCAAGGACCCCTGGGGGTCCCCCTGGAACCCTCCAAGGACCCCTGGGAGTCCCCGGACCCCCTGGACCCCTCCAAGGACCCCTGGGGACCCCCTGGAACCCTCCAAGGACCCCTGGGGTCCCCCTGGAACCCTCCAAGGACCCCTGGGGTCCCCCTGGAACCCTCCAAGGACCCCTGGGGGTCCCCCTGGAACCCTCCAAGGACCCCTGGGAGTCCCCGGACCCCCTGGAACCCTCCAAGGACCCCTGGGGACCCCCTGGAACCCTCCAAGGACCCCTGGGGGTCACCCTCCAAGGACCCCTGGGAGTCCCCTGACCCCCTGGAACCCTCCAAGGACCCCTGGGGACCCCCTGGAACCCTCCAAGGACCCCTGGGGACCCCCTGGAACCCTCCAAGGACCCCTGGGGGTCCCCTGACCCCCTGGAACCCTCCAAGGACCCCTGGGGGTCCCCCTGGAACCCTCCAAGGACCCCTGGGGGTCCCCATGGAACCCCACCAAGGAACCCTGGGGGTCCCCATGGAACCCTCCAAGGACCCCTGGGGACCCCCTGGACCCCTCCAAGGACCCCTGGGGGTCCCCCTGGAACCCCACCAAGGAACCCTGGGGGTCCCCATGGAACCCCACCAAGGAACCCTGGGGGTCCCCATGGAACCCTCCAAGGACCCCTGGGGACCCCCTGGACCCCTCCAAGGACCCCTGGGGACCCCCTGGACCCCTCCAAGGACCCCCTGGACCCCTCCAAGGACCCCTGGGGACCCCCTGGACCCCTCCAAGGACCCCTGGGGACCCCCTGGAACCCTCCAAGGACCCCTGGGGGTCCCCATGGAACTCTCCAAGGAACCCTGGGGGTCCCCGGACCCACTGAAGGACCCCCTGGAACCCTCCAAGGACCCCTGGGAGTCCCCGGACCCCTCCAAGGACCCCTGGAACCCTCCAAGGACCCCTGGGGACCCCCTGGAACCCTCCAAGGACCCCTGGGGACCCCCTGGAACCAGGACCCCTGGGGACCCCCTGGAACACTCCAAGGACCCCTGGGGGTCCCCATGGAACCAGGACCCCTGGGGACCCCCTGGAACACTCCAAGGACCCCTGGGGGTCCCCATGGAACCCTGGAACCCTCCAAGGACCCCTGGGGACCCCCTGGAACCCTCCAAGGACCCCTGGGGACCCCCTGGAACCCTCCAAGGACCCCTGGGGTCCCCCTGGAACCCTCCAAGGACCCCTGGGGGTCCCCCTGGAACCCTCCAAGGACCCCTGGGAGTCCCCGGACCCCCTGGACCCCTCCAAGGACCCCTGGGGACCCCCTGGAACCCTCCAAGGACCCCTGGGGACCCCCTGGAACCCTCCAAGGACCCCTGGGGTCCCCCTGGAACCCTCCAAGGACCCCTGGGGGTCCCCCTGGAACCCTCCAAGGACCCCTGGGAGTCCCCGGACCCCCTGGAACCCTCCAAGGACCCCTGGGGACCCCCTGGAACCCTCCAAGGACCCCTGGGGGTCACCCTCCAAGGACCCCTGGGAGTCCCCTGACCCCCTGGAACCCTCCAAGGACCCCTGGGGACCCCCTGGAACCCTCCAAGGACCCCTGGGGGTCCCCTGACCCCCTGGAACCCTCCAAGGACCCCTGGGGGTCCCCCTGGAACCCTCCAAGGACCCCTGGGGGTCCCCATGGAACCCCACCAAGGAACCCTGGGGGTCCCCATGGAACCCTCCAAGGACCCCTGGGGACCCCCTGGACCCCTCCAAGGACCCCTGGGGGTCCCCCTGGAACCCCACCAAGGAACCCTGGGGGTCCCCATGGAACCCCACCAAGGAACCCTGGGGGTCCCCATGGAACCCTCCAAGGACCCCTGGGGACCCCCTGGACCCCTCCAAGGACCCCTGGGGACCCCCTGGACCCCTCCAAGGACCCCCTGGACCCCTCCAAGGACCCCTGGGGACCCCCTGGACCCCTCCAAGGACCCCTGGGGACCCCCTGGAACCCTCCAAGGACCCCTGGGGGTCCCCATGGAACTCTCCAAGGAACCCTGGGGGTCCCCGGACCCACTGAAGGACCCCCTGGAACCCTCCAAGGACCCCTGGGAGTCCCCGGACCCCTCCAAGGACCCCTGGAACCCTCCAAGGACCCCTGGGGACCCCCTGGAACCCTCCAAGGACCCCTGGGGACCCCCTGGAACCAGGACCCCTGGGGACCCCCTGGAACACTCCAAGGACCCCTGGGGGTCCCCATGGAACCAGGACCCCTGGGGACCCCCTGGAACACTCCAAGGACCCCTGGGGGTCCCCATGGAACCCTGGAACCCTCCAAGGACCCCTGGGGACCCCCTGGAACCCTCCAAGGAACCCTGGGGGTCCCCGGACCCCCTGGAACCGTCCAAGGACCCCTGGGGGTCCCCCTGGAACCCTCCAAGGACCCCTGGGGGTCCCCCTGGAACCCCTGAAGGTCCCCCTGGAACCCCACCAAGGAACCCTGGGGGTCCCCGGACCCCCTGAAGGTCCCCCTGGAACCCCACAAAGGAACCCTGGGGGTCCCCGGACCCCACATTGAGAACCATGACCACTTTAACCCTTCATGGACCGCTTGGTGTCTCCAGGACCACACTCCAACTCTGTTGAAAATAAACGATCTACAAGCTCACGTTGAGCTTGCGTTGAGCTTGTAGATCTGATATTTGGATGAATGTTCACGTATTAAGAACTGTCCAACATCAGGACGCAGGCTTTAATGGGTTAACCCATTAAGACCTGGAATGCGTCTGTGTTCCCTACAAGCTTGTAGATCTGCTATTTTTGAAAAATCGTGAAAATGTGGCACAAATCTTTGAATATATATTCTTTCAGAGCGAACATTTTTACCTCAAATCTTTGCTTCTGGGGGGTCCCTGGAACAACATATTTTCAGAAGGGGGTCCGCGGTCATACAGATAATTTGTCCATGACATGAAAAAGTTTGAGCACCACTGATACGTTTTTAAGAAAACTGTCTTAATCCATTTATACCTGATGACGATTCTACAAAATGTATTTTCTGAAAAACCTCATGTTTCTGTCAGTGGTTCTCAAACTATTTCATGTCAAGGAGCCCCAGAATTATCTGAATTTGGCCGCCGACCCCCATCTGAAAATATGTTGTTCCAGGGACCCCCCCCCCCCCCCCCCCAGAAGCAAAGATTTGCGCCACATTTCCACGATTTTTCAAAAATAGCAGATCTACAAGTTCATAGCGCGGCTATGAACTGGTTGTTCCCGTCTAGAATGGGTTAATGGGCTAGACAGACAGACAGACAGACAGACAGACAGACAGACAGACAGACAGACAGACAGACAGACAGACAGACAGACAGACAGACAGACAGACTCACGTGTTGTAAGGAGTTGAGGTTTAGTCCAGTGTTCTCCTCCATGATTCACACTGTAGGAAGTAGAACAACAATGAATCAAGTCAAAACCTCTGCTGCTTAATGTCTCACATCGGCCTGTTTTAGTCCCACCAAATATTTACTGAACACATGTTGTCATCATTCTCCCACAGACTCTGTCCAAACATCACACACATTGCTACACCATATCTCTATGGTCATGTGATTAAGACGTATCTCTCAGATTTGGATAAGATTGGCTTCCATAGTTTGCAGGAGTGTCTCGTTTTGAACAATATGCTTCAAATCATGAACGCAGTGTCTGATTGACTGTGAAACATTCCTGGCTCACAATAAGCTACCCGTCCTGGCGGAGACCTGTGTTCTGAGGAGCACATGTTTCTAGTTTAAACAGTCTTTCTCTGTGTGTTAAATTATAGATTATGATCTATAGTCTACTGACCACCATGGACACAGTCCTATAATCTACTGACCAACATGGACACAGTCCTATAGTCTACTGACCAACATGGACACAGTCCTATAGTCTACTGACCAACATGGACACAGTCCTATAGTCTACTGACCAACATGGACACAGTCCTATAGTCTACTGACCAACATGGACACAGTCCTATAGTCTACTGACCAACATGCAGGACACAGTCCTATAGTCTACTGACCAACATGGACACAGTCCTATAGTCTACTGACCAACATGGACACAGTCCTATAGTCTACTGACCAACATGGACACAGTCCTATAGTCTGCTGACCAACATGGACACAGTCCTATAGTCTACTGACCAACATGGACACAGTCCTATAGTCTACTGACCAACATGGACACAGTCCTATAGTCTACTGACCAACATGGACACAGTCCTATAGTCTACTGACCACCATGGACACAGTCCTATAGTCTACTGACCACCATGGACACAGTCCTATAGTCTACTGACCAACATGGACACAGTCCTATAGTCTACTGACCAACATGGACACAGTCCTATAGTCGACTCACTTGACAGTCTCCAGAGCAGCAGACAGCTCCTTCAGAGCAGACTCTCCTAAGTGGCTGAAGTTCAAGTCCAGCTGTTTCAGCTGGGAGGAGGGGTTGGCGGTCACAGCTGAAGCCAGAGCAGAACAGCCTTCCTCTGTGACTCCACAGCCTGACAACCTGCAGAGAAATACACATTTAACAAAGTGCTGTTGATGTTCAAGTAGAGATCCACACAGAGAGAACACACATTCTTTACCCCAGGATCTGCAGTCCACACTGTGGACTCTTCAGGACAGCAGAGAGCTGGAGCAGTTGTGATTCCTGCAGGCAGATGAAACTGAGGTCCAATTCTCTCAGATGGAGAAGATTAGAGCTGAGAGCTGAGAGCAGAACTTCAAGTCCTGTCTGTGTGATGGTACAGCCAGCAAGTCTGTAATTACACATGAAATATCTGGACTGAATATCAGAGGTTTGGAGTAAAGACCCCAAGAGATGGAAAGAGAAGGCAGGACAACATATTGTAGTTACTGTACCGTAGCATTGATAATGATAATCCCCTAGCAGCCATGATGGATCACATATTGTAGTTACTGTACCGTAGCATTGATAATGATAATCCCCTAGCAGCCATGATGGATCACATATTGTAGTTACTGTACCGTAGCATTGATAATGATAATCCCCTAGCAGCCATGATGGATCACATATTGTAGTTATTGTACCGTAGCATTGATAATGATAATCCCCTAGCAGCCATGATGGATCACATATTGTAGTTACTGTACCGTAGCATTGATAATGATAATCCCCTAGCAGCCATGATGGATCACATATTGTAGTTACTGTACCGTAGCATTGATAATGATAATCCCCTAGCAGCCATGATGGATCACATATTGTAGTTACTGTACTGTAGCATTGATAATGATAATCCCCTAGCAGCCATGATGGATCACATATTGTAGTTACTGTACCGTAGCATTGATAATGATAATCCCCTAGCAGCCATGATGGATCACATATTGTAGTTACTGTACCGTAGCATTGATAATGATAATCCCCTAGCAGCCATGATGGATCACATATTGTAGTTACTGTACCGTAGCATTGATAATGATAATCCCCTAGCAGCCATGATGGATCACATATTGTAGTTACTGTACCGTAGCATTGATAATGATAATCCCCTAGCAGCCATGATGGATCACATATTGTAGTTACTGTACTGTGATGTGAGAGTGTGAACTAGACAACACAAACTCTGACCATATAATTATTCTAATCAGTGTGGGATACCATGATGTCAACCTTATTCACACTGTTGTTATTATAATTAAACAATACATAATAAAACAGAACGAATCTAAATAATAATGTGACCTCAGTATCTCCAGTTGACAGTTTGGACTCTTCAATGCAGCAGAGAGCAGGTCCATGGATGGATCCGTTATGTCATTATAACTGATGTCCAATTCTCTTAGATGTGAAGGATTAGAGCTGAGAGCTGAAGCCACAATCTCATATGCTGGCTGACGGAGGTCACAGCCAACAAGTCTGTAAATGTAGATGATGTAAAATCAGTGATTATCAACACAGATTAGATCAAGTTCATGTTCAAGGAAATTAACTATAAAGTGTAATGTAAATGTACCAATGTCTAGGGGTACCAATAGGGGTACCAATGTCTAGGGGTACCAATAGGGGTACCAATGTCTAGGGGTACAAATAGGGGTACCAATGTCTAGTTGGTCAGATATTGACAGGTCATAAGAACAGAGAACCAGAAAACATCCCAGTGATCTATATTAATACTAGTGTGTAACTCGTATGGATCTAGAATCTGCATTTATGGATAAATCATCACATTCCATGATTCTCTCTCCCTCTCCCCGTGTCCGTCTCTCCCTCTGTCCGTGTCCCTCTCTCTCTCTCCCCGTGTCCGTGTCCCCCTCTCTCTCCCCCTCTCCCTCTCCCCCTCTCTCCCCCCCTCTCCCCCCCCCTCTCTCTCTCTCTCTCCCCTCCCCCCCCTCTCTCTCTCCTCCCCCACCCCCCCTCTCTCTCTCCTCCCTCCCCTCCCTCCCTCCCTCCTCCCCACCCCCCCCCTCTCTCTCTCTCTCTCTCTCTGTGTGTCTCTCTCTGTGTCTCTCTCTCTCTCTCTCTCTCTCTGTGTGTCTCTCTCTGTGTCTCTCTCTCTCTCTCTCTCTCTCTCTGTGTCTCTCTGTGTGTCTCTCTCTGTGTCTCTCTCTCTCTCTCTGTGTGTCTCTCTCTGTGTCTCTCTCTCTCTCTCTCTCTATCTCTCTCTCTCTCCCCCTCTCCCTCCCCCCTCTCTCTCTCTCTGTGTGTCTCTCTCTGTCTCTCTATCTATCTATCTATCTATCTCTCTCTCTCTCTCTCTCTCTCTCTCTCTCTCTCTATCTCTCTCTCTCTCCCCCTCTCCCTCCCCCCTCTCTCTCTCTCTCTCCCCCCCTCTCTCTCTCTCCCCCCCCCTCTCTCTCTCTCTCTCTCTCTCTCCCCCTCCCCCCTCTCTCTCTCCTCTCTCTCTCCCCCTCTCTTCCCCCCCCTCTCCCCCCCCCCCCCTCTCTCTCTCTCTCTCTCTCTCTCTCCTCCCCACCCCGCCTACTAACCGAGCCTTTCTGCAGTTCCTCACAGCTGGGACCAGACTTAATGTCCCCCATCCAACTGTGTTGTATTGGTGCAGGTCCAACTCCTCCAGAACCTCCTCTGACGTCAGCAGCATGAAGGCCAGAGCTGAACACTGGCTCGCAGACAGTCTTGTCTTTGATCTGTCCGCTGACTTCAGGTACTGTTGGATCTCCTGATGTACTGAGTGGTCGTTCATCTCCATCAGACAGTGGAAGATGTTGATGAATCTGTCAGGAGAGAGACTCCCATCTTTATTTGTCATCTCCTTCAGGTTGTTGATGGCTCTCTGGATGCTCTCTGGACTGTTCTCTGTCTGACCCAGCAGGCCTCCTAACAGACTCGGGTTGGACTCCAGTGAGAGGCCATGAAGGAAGCGGACAAAGAGGTCCAGGTGGCCGTTCTTACTCTTCAGGGATTTTTGCACGGCTCTCTGCAGGAAGACATCCAGGGTCATTTCTTCTTCTTCTTCTTCTTCTCCTCCCAGGAATGTCTTCAGGACCTCCATGTTCTTCTGTGTGAAACAGTGCATCAGGTAGACTGCAGCCAGGAACTCCTGGATGCTCAGATGAACAAAGCTGTAGATCTTTCTCTGAGATTGAACGGTCTCTTCTTTGAAGATCTCTGTGCACACTCCCGAGTACAGCGAGGCGTCGTTCACATCAAGACCACACTCTTCCAGGTCTTCTTGGTAGAACATGACGCTGCCTTTCTCCAGATGTTTAAACGCCAGCATGCCCAGATTCAGGAGAAACAACCTCTCAGTCTCCCTTCTTTTTTCTCGGATTCTCTCTTTTTTGCTTTTTTGCTTTTTCTTTTCTTTTCTTTTCACCTCATGAGTCTCGTCATACTTCGTCTTCATCCTCCTTAACTGGAGTGAGATGAAGTGTCTGTACATCCCGGTCAGGTTCTTGGGCAGCTGTCCTGTCTCGTCTGTCTTCACCAGGTCCTCCACAACGGTAGCGGTCATCCAACAGAAGACTGGGATGTGACACATGATGTGGATGCTCTTTGATGTCTTCACGTGTGAGATGATGGTGCTGGCCAGCTCCTCATCCTCACTGAACATCTTCCTGAAGAACTCCTCCTTCTGGGGGTCTGTGAACCCTCGTACTTCTGTCACCATGTCAATGCATGCAGGAGGGATCTGATTGGCTGCTGCAGGTCTGGTGGTTATCCAGAGGAGAGCCGAGGGGAGCAGATTCCCCTTGATGAGGTTCGTCAGCAGCATGCCCACCGATGATGTCACCGTGACATCAGAGACGACGTCATTGTTGTCGAAGACATCAGAATCGACGTCTATGTTCTGGAATTTCAGCGGAAACCTGCTTTCATCGAGACCATCGACGATGAAGCCAACTTTCCAGGCAGCGAGCTGCTCTGCTGTGACCTTCTTTAACGTTGGATGGAAAACATGGATCAGTGAGAGAAGACTGTGCTGCTCATCTCGGACCAAGTTCAGCTCCCGGAATGAGAAGAGAACCAGGAGAATGATGTCTTGGTTCTCCAAACCTCTTGCCCAGTCCAGAGCGAACTTACGCACAGAGAATGTCTTTCCGATGCCAGCGATGCCCTTGGTCAGAACTCTGCTGCTGGGTGTGTCTCTGCCAGGGAGGAGGGTCTTAAAGACGGCACGGCACTTGATTAGGACGTCATGGAGGGTCTTCATGTTGGAGGCGGTCTCAAGCTGCCACACCTCATGTTGCTGATTAACCCCTTCACTCCCTCCCGCTGATAGGTGGAGGTCTGTGTAGATGTTGGAGAGGGAGGAGGGCAGTTCAATGACGTATGTCACGCCATCAAGACTCTCCAAAGTGAACTTATAGACCTTTAGATCCTCCGGCAGACTGACATCTGATATGAGAAGACAATTAATACATTATGCTTCATTTACAACTTTACATTGAACAATCCATAGCATTAAAACTATGTATTAAATATCCTCAAGAAAATCTAAATTTGTAAAAAAAAAAGGAGAAAATTGGCTAAAATAAATAACATTGGATAGTTTTTTTAGTCTAAATGTATGTGTTTATCATCAGTATTTGTATTTGGACATTGATACAGGAATACAACGAGTATATTTAATCTGATGAGTCTGCTGCTATTTAGACATTTCATTAATTGAAATAAAATGTTGTAAAGTGTAAAATGTGTCCAGTCTTACTGTGTCCAGGTTTGTTTCTGAATGTCTTCTGTCCAGGTGTGTTTCTGAATGTCTCTCTGTGGAGATGAAGACAATAGAATATATACATATAGATACATACAGTATAGATGAAGACAATAGAATATATACATATAGATACATACAGTATAGATGAAGACAATAGAATATATACATATAGATACATACAGTATAGATGAAGACAATAGAATATAGATAATAGATAGTTTAATATATAAACTATACCAGCTTTTATTAAACGTTCTTTATCATTAGGTCTCATTATACAAGTAGAAGAGAACACAACATCTTGGGTTAAAACTATAAGACAATGTTGCCGTTTTAATTATTATTATTATTATTAGACCAAGGTTCATGTTTTAGGTTATTAGAGATTGTAAAAGGTGAGTGTTAAAACATTTTCATTTGCCGTTTTATTTCATTTTAGTGTTTTTCATGATTTTGAGTCCTATCCATCCCTGCGATGGATAGGACACACCATCCGCATGCCTGACCACCGCCTGCCCCGCCAAGTCCTCTACGGCCAACTGCATGATGCAAAGCGTGCCGCTGGTGGACAGAAGAGGCGCTACAGGGACTACACCAAAGACCTCCTAAAGCGCACTACCATAAACCCCACGCAGCTCGAAGCTCTGGCACACGACCGCTCAGCCTGGCGGGTCACATGTGCCAGGGCAATTTCGCAGATAAGCGACAACAACCAACAGAGGAGGCTCGAGAGACGCGCCCAGCGACACCGGAGAGAAGCCGGCGTTCCTCCGGCGGGCGGGATCCCCTGTCCCGCCTGTGGAAAGATCTGCGGCTCGCGCATCGGCCTCGACAGCCACACCAAGTGGCATCAGCGGCAACAACGCTGAACCCCCCCCCCCCGACCCGAAGCAAGCGTCATCATCGGACACGATGGACAGCTAAGATGAGGTGTGTGTGTGTGTGTACGTGTACAGTCAGTCTGCCATCAAGCCAACGGTGCCAGAGATTAGCTGGTCTCAGACGGAAGGACAGGGTGTAAAACATGGACTGGACCATTCAGCCTGGCAGAGACAGGGTGTAAAACATGGACTGGACCATTCAGCCTGGCAGAGACAGGGTGTAAAACATGGACTGGACCATTCAGCCTGGCAGAGACAGGGTGTAAAACATGGACTGGACCATTCAGCCTGGCAGAGACAGGGTGTAAAACATGGACTGGACCATTCAGCCTGGCAGAGACAGGGTGTAAAACATGGACTGGACCATTCAGCCTGGCAGAGACAGGGTGTAAAACATGGACTGGACCATTCAGCCTGGCAGAGACAGGGTGTAAAACATGGACTGGACCATTCAGCCTGGCAGAGACAGGGTGTAAAACATGGACTGGACCATTCAGCCTGGCAGAGACAGGGTGTAAAACATGGACTGGACCATTCAGCCTGGCAGAGACAACCATACATACATTTATAGTGTTGTATATATTTATAGGAGGGTTGACATACTGTGAGTCAGGAGGTCCAGGTTCGTTACTGAAGTTAGGAGGATTTCCTTTAGACCGGTCACTCTTCACAGACAGAAGGCTGGGAGTTGGAGACTCTGCTCTGTGGTGGACACTTCTGGAATCATAACAAAGATTATACAATTATCATAATTATGAATGAAAAAGTCACTGTTAAACGTTCTTAATCATTATGTCTCGTTCTACAAGCAGAGAGAAAACAACATCTTGGGTTTTGGGTTTCAGCTACTGAACACTGCAGCAACAACAACACATAGAAATATGTGAACAATAGAAATAATACAATAGCAGGTTACATAGACGCCATGTAGAGATCTAGTTTGTAAGGCAGGCAGACAGACAGACAGGCAGGAAGCCAGTCAGACAGACAGACAGACAGACTGACAGGCAGGAAGCCAGTCAGACAGACAGGCAGACAGACAGACAGACAGACAGACAGACAGACAGACAGACAGACAGACAGGCAGGCATACAGACAGACAGACAGACAGACAGACAGACAGACAGACAGACAGACAGACAGACAGACAGACAGACAGACAGACAGACAGACAGACAGACAGGCAGACAGGCAGGCAGACAGACAGACAGACCGACAGCTTCACCACTTCATTCACAAACTGCACACACAGTCATTTATAATCTATAGATACTATCGGACAGAGAGGACACAACGTTATTATTCTTTGTTTGTATAGTATTAGACTGTAAGGGCCTTGCAAACGGTGAGCGATAAAACAAGCCTATAGTTCATTTTCAATGAGACCTGCGTTTTTGCTCGGAGAAGTCGCGGTGCGACAACGCAAGCGTATTTACGTTAGCTGGTCTCAGACGGAAGGACAGGGTGTAAAACATGGACTGGACCATTCAGCCTGGCAGAGACAGGGTGTAAAACATGGACTGGACCATTCAGCCTGGCAGAGACAGGGTGTAAAACATGGACTGGACCATTCAGCCTGGCAGAGACAGGGTGTAAAACATGGACTGGACCATTCAGCCTGGCAGAGACAACCATACATACATTTATAGTGTTGTATATATTTATAGGAAGGTTGACATACTGTGAGTCAGGAGGTCCAGGTTCGTTACTGAAGTTAGGAGGATTTCCTTTAGACCGGTCACTCTTCACAGACAGAAGGCTGGGAGTTGGAGACTCTGCTCTGTGGTGGACACTTCTGGAATCATAACAAAGATTATACAATTATCATAATTATGAATGAAAAAGTCACTGTTAAACGTTCTTAATCATTATGTCTCGTTCTACAAGCAGAGAGAAAACAACATCTTGGGTTTTGGGTTTCAGCTACTGAACACTGCAGCAACAACAACACATAGAAATATGTGAACAATAGAAATAATACAATAGCAGGTTACATAGACGCCATGTAGAGATCTAGTTTGTAAGACAGACAGACAGACAGACAGACAGACAGACAGACAGACAGGCAGGCAGACAGGCAGCCAGTCAGACAGACAGACAGACAGACAGACAGACAGACAGACAGACAGACAGACAGGCAGACACACAGACAGACAGACAGACAGGCAGGCAGGCAGGCAGGCAGGCAGACAGACAGACAGCTTCACCACTTCATTCACAAACTGCACACACAGTCATTTATAATCTATAGATACTATCGGACAGAGAGGACACAACGTTATTATTCTTTGTTTGTATAGTATTAGACTGTAAGGGCCTTGCAAACGGTGAGCGATAAAACAAGCCTATAGTTCATTTTCAATGAGACCTGCGTTTTTGCTCGGAGAAGTCGCGGTGCGACAACGCAAGCGTATTTACGTTAGCTGGTCTCAGACGGAAGGACAGGGTGTAAAACATGGACTGGACCATTCAGCCTGGCAGAGACAGGGTGTAAAACATGGACTGGACCATTCAGCCTGGCAGAGACAGGGTGTAAAACATGGACTGGACCATTCAGCCTGGCAGAGACAGGGTGTAAAACATGGACTGGACCATTCAGCCTGGCAGAGACAGGGTGTAAAACATGGACTGGACCATTCAGCCTGGAAGAGACAGGGTGTAAAACATGGACTGGACCATTCAGCCTGGCAGAGACAACCATACATACATTTATAGTGTTGTATATATTTATAGGAGGGTTGACATACTGTGAGTCAGGAGGTCCAGGTTCGTTACTGAAGTTAGGAGGATTTCCTTTAGACCGGTCACTCTTCACAGACAGAAGGCTGGGAGTTGGAGACTCTGCTCTGTGGTGGACACTTCTGGAATCATAACAAAGATTATACAATTATCATAATTATGAATGAAAAAGTCACTGTTAAACGTTCTTAATCATTATGTCTCGTTCTACAAGCAGAGAGAAAACAACATCTTGGGTTTTGGGTTTCAGCTACTGAACACTGCAGCAACAACAACACATAGAAATATGTGAACAATAGAAATAATACAATAGCAGGTTACATAGACGCCATGTAGAGATCTAGTTTGTAAGGCAGGCAGACAGACAGGCAGGCAGGCAGGCAGCCAGCCAGACAGACAGACAGACAGACAGACAGACAGACAGACAGACAGACAGACAGACAGACAGACAGACAGGCAGACACACAGACAGACAGACAGGCAGGCAGGCAGGCAGGCAGGCAGGCAGGCAGACAGGCTCACCACTTCATTCACAAACTGCACACACAGTCATTTATAATCTATAGATACTATCGGACAGAGAGGACATAACGTTATTATTCTTTGTTTGTATAGTATTAGACTGTAAGGGCCTTGCAAACGGTGAGCGATAAAACAAGCCTATAGTTCATTTTCAATGAGACCTGCGTTTTTGCTCGGAGAAGTCGCGGTGCGACAACGCAAGCGTATTTACGTTAGCTGGTCTCAGACGGAAGGCCAGGGTGTAAAACATGGACTGGACCATTCAGCCTGGCAGAGACAGGGTGTAAAACATGGACTGGACCATTCAGCCTGGCAGAGACAGGGTGTAAAACATGGACTGGACAATTCAGCCTGGCAGAGACTGGGTGTAAAACATGGACTGGACCATTCAGCCTGGCAGAGACAGGGTGTAAAACATGGACTGGACCATTCAGCCTGGCAGAGACAGGGTGTAAAACATGGACTGGACCATTCAGCCTGGCAGAGACAGGGTGTAAAACTTGGACTGGACCATTCAGCCTGGCAGAGACAGGGTGTAAAACATGGACTGGACCATTCAGCCTGGCAGAGACAACCATACATACATTTATAGTGTTGTATATATTTATAGGAGGGTTGACATACTGTGTATCAGGAGGTCCAGGTTCGTTACTGAAGTTAGGAGGATTTCCTTTAGACCGGTCACTCTTCACAGACAGAAGGCTGGGAGTTGGAGACTCTGCTCTGTGGTGGACACTTCTGGAATCATAACAAAGATTATACAATTATCATAATTATGAATGAAAAAGTCACTGTTAAACGTTCTTAATCATTATGTCTCGTTCTACAAGCAGAGAGAAAACAACATCTTGGGTTTTGGGTTTCAGCTACTGAACACTGCAGTAACAACAACACATAGAAATATGTGAACAATAGAAATAATACAATAGCAGGTTACATAGACGCCATGTAGAGATCTAGTTTGTAAGACAGACAGACAGACAGACAGACAGACAGACAGGCAGGCAGACAGGCAGGCAGGCAGGCAGGCAGACAGGCTCACCACTTCATTCACAAACTGCACACACAGTCATTTATAATCTATAGATACTATCGGACAGAGAGGACATAACGTTATTATTCTTTGTTTGTATAGTATTAGACTGTAAGGGCCTTGCAAACGGTGAGCGATAAAACAAGCCTATAGTTCATTTTCAATGAGACCTGCGTTTTTGCTCGGAGAAGTCGCGGTGCGACAACGCAAGCGTATTTACGTTAGCTGGTCTCAGACGGAAGGACAGGGTGTAAAACATGGACTGGAACATTCAGCCTGGCAGAGACCGGGTGTAAAACATGGACTGGACCATTCAGCCTGGCAGAGACAGGGTGTAAAACATGGACTGGACCATTCAGCCTGGCAGAGACAGGGTGTAAAACATGGACTGGACCATTCAGCCTGGCAGAGACAGGGTGTAAAACATGGACTGGACCATTCAGCCTGGCAGAGACAGGGTGTAAAACATGGACTGGACCATTCAGCCTGGCAGAGACAACCATACATACATTTATAGTGTTGTATATATTTATAGGAGGGTTGACATACTGTGAGTCAGGAGGTCCAGGTTCGTTACTGAAGTTAGGAGGATTTCCTTTAGACCGGTCACTCTTCACAGACAGAAGGCTGGGAGTTGGAGACTCTGCTCTGTGGTGGACACTTCTGGAATCATAACAAAGATTATACAATTATCATAATTATGAATGAAAAAGTCACTGTTAAACGTTCTATTGTTAAACAGTGACTGTTAAACGTCTATTGTAACAGTTATCTCCTTAACAGTTAGTCTATTGTAACAGTTATCTCCTTAACAGTTAGTCCGCCAGCATTTATTGATAAATTGTGATATACAGTAATTCACGCCTGCATTTTTCCCTGTTCAGCTTTTATTTTGAAGAGCCACACTCCAATCTCAAAATCCCACACTCTTCACATCAAATAGAAATGCAGTGGCAAAATAAATTATAATAAAAATAAATAAAATGTGTTTTGGGATAGTTTGCACTGCAGTCAACAGTAGAGATGGGATTTATGGCTCTTTTAACCCTTAGAAGATGAAAGACGCCAATTGGCGTCTTCATCAGAATTCCGTAAATGATCAATGACGCCAATTGGCGTCTTCACAGTTTTTGATGAATCTAAACATATTAATATGCTCCGAAGCGCTGTTTAAATTCCTGAGCTTATATTCCAACTACATTACCCAGAAAACCCGTGTCACGTGACACACGTGTACGTGTTGCCATTGGAAGCTGGTCCCACCCCCTGTAAACAGTGGGGGCAGAGGGAGTCTTCATAGTTTTCATTGTTTTGCCTGTTTGCCGTCTCGCCCGAGCGATTTTCTAGCAGAAAAAGTTGAAAGCAGTACTATTTATTTGAGCGAGTTTTGTGGTAGTAGTATTGATCCATACGCGTCCCAGTCGCCTTCTCCAGGCGGAGTAGCCCTGGTCCAGTGCTTACAGCGAGACTCGCTGCTCCCTCCCTCCTTTTTTCATTGTCTCCCCATCGTCGTCCGATGAGCTATACCGGGAAACCATTGAAGAAGACGATCAACCCGGAATGTTTTGAGGTAATCTTATTGTAGAAAATGCCCTTCTATAGTGATCAGAAATCATAAGATGATCGCTACAAATAGATGCTTGGATAATTACTACTACTAGTCAGATCATGACGCCAGAATGACTCACCACGATGGCCCCCAGCCATTAGCCAGCACCGAAGGTGCTGGCTAATGGTGTTGGTCGGTGCATTGGTGCTGGCTAAGGGCTGGAGGGGGGGGTTGGTGTCGATCGGTTGGTTGATGCAGTACAAATGTATCGTAGCAGGCATGCACGCATGGCAGTACAAGTATTTTATATTGTAGCGTGCCTTATAGGCGATCTGATCTTTAGAGTAATGTTCGCTCCTTTTATTTACTGTCTACAAAGACGGAGAACAAACATGCATCGTTTACTGAAGCAACGCGTGGTTATGATGACGTTGCTACAAGGATCGGAGGGGGGACGGGGAGTGAAGCTAACAGTAGCGTATTATATAAGATCTGTATGACGTTTCATTGACGTCTGAGCTTGCATGATAATTGCATTCATTGTATATTGTATACATTGTTTAGTGTGTCTCCGTGTGATGATGATGATGACGATGATGTCAGATAGCCTACGTCCCCCCCCCCCCCCCAACTGGCTATTGGCCGGGCTGACTACAGCTAAATGTTTATTTTTATATATTTAGAACTGGCATCGGAGGAGGAGGATGATGATGATGATGATGATGATGAAGACGAAGAGTCAAGACTGCGATGGAGTTCTCCGACACTGAACCGGATGCATTCATTCATTTCAGTTGTTGTTTTTTTTAAAATTTAGCCTACACACACACACACCGTCAAGAACAACTGGAATGCAGTGGTTTGGGGACACTGGGGAGTTTGGGGACAACTGTTTTGTATGTAGGCCTATTTATTTTCTGTAATATTTATTATAATTGTATTATGTTAGTAGTCATAAAAAATAAAAGACAAGCTTTTACAATGAGTTAGACCTGTCATGGCTATTTTGTTCACTAGTCTGAGGTTTATGGTTTGACTAAGCGAGTTTCAACTGTGATTTACTCTGTAACGGTAGATGGTAAGAACCCAAATTTTTTGTTATAATACAGTATACATTCAAGTCTATATTTTGATACATATCATGGGCACAAAGTCATATCAAAACAATGTCCTTGGATGAGTTTTTTATCAAAACTGTTTCTTCACAACAGGTTTTTGAGATACATGCATGAATAGACACGGTACTGGTAAGACTATGTAAACATGGTATATATCAAAATGTGCGTTAGAATGTCTAATTTTACCCCAAAAAAGAATTGAGTTTATATGATGTTCCATTTCAGAGCTAGGGGGACTTTTAGCTGGATAGGTCAGATTGATCATGACTGACCATGCTATTTATAGATGGCAAAATATCTACAGTGGTACATGTGAGAAACTTTTTATTTTATTTTAATTGAACTAGACAACTCACCCTTTAAAATGAGATATTGCATGGCTATGTACGCCCAGCAGAAAAAAAGTTATTTAGAAAATAAAACTTCAACCGGTCATAACTTTTTTTGTTGTCCTAGAAACACTACCCAGTGTAAATGCAGGCTCTTTTAAATGGCTTCCAACACCACAACTAAACATTTTATCAACTCAGTTCATTTTTTTCCTGGAAGCAGACAAGCCAAGCTTTCTCTGAAGGTCTTTCGTTGTCACACATTCACAACAGAGAATTTTCAATAAATCATTCAAAAACGCCATTCTGCCATAGAGAAGTCTAAAAACTATATAGAAATCCATGAAACTCTCAAAGAGTTAAGGGAACCGGATCTCTGGGAGCCGTTACCTTCAAAGACCCGTTCAAAAAACTGGCTCTCTGGGAGCCGTTCCTTTCAAAGAGCCGTTCAAAAGACTGGCTCACAGGGAAGTTCCCGATTACCTCCCCAATGTCTGCCCAGGGCCTCCCTAGTGACTCCCCAGTGCCCAGTGTCCCCCAAGTGCCTCCACAGTGCCTCCCCAGTGTATCCTGCTTAGGACGCCAGATTGCTCAGGACCGGCCCTGGTTGAAACCCCCCTGCCCCCCTCCTCCTCTGAAAAGGAACGGCTCCCTACTGTGAACCGGATCCCATCGTTCCTTTCAAAGAGCCGTTCAAATGATCCGATTCGTTCACGAACGTCACATCTCTACTCCCCAGTGCCTCCCCAGTGTATCCTGCTTAGGACGCCAGATTGCTCAGGACCGGCCCTGGTTGAAACCCCCCTGCCCCCCTCCTCCTCTGAAAAGGAACGGCTCCCTACTGTGAACCGGATCCCATCGTTCCTTTCAAAGAGCCGTTCAAATGATCCGATTCGTTCACGAACGTCACATCTCTAGTCAACAGGACAGTTCTGTCAGTGTGGAGGCCTGACTGCCCTTTTGGCTTTTTTGGCCTGGGCCAGGGTCTGGCCTGGGCCAGGGTTTGGCCTGGGCCAGGGTTTGCCCAGGGCCAGGGTCTGGCCTGGGCGAGGGTTTGGCCTGGGCGAGGGTTTGGCCCGGGCCAGGGTCTGGCCTGGGCGAGGGTTTGGTCTGGGCCAGGGTTTGGCCTGGGCCAGGGTCTGGCCTGGGCGAGGGTTTGGTCTGGGCCAGGGTTTGCCTGGGCGAGGGTCTGGCCTGGGCGAGGGTTTGGTCTGGGTCAGGGTTTGGCCTGGGCCAGGGTTTGGTCTGGGCCAGGGTTTGGTCTGGGCCAGGATTTCAAGGGCTTGCTTTCTCTGCTTTGCTGCATGCTTCAGCCTTGCCCTTGATATACCTGATGTCCAGAGTAGCAATTTAGCCCAGTTCTCCCCTGCAAAAGTTGCATTTAATTGCTTAACTATATTACCCTGAATCTAATAGTTTAATAACTCAACCGCCCATGCACGCATTGATTACAGGTTACAATAATACCTACAGTTTATAGTCTGCTAAGATAGTGCACCTCTTCTTAAAACAATATTATTTTAAGTCTTAAGAACGGGACACATGCCGAAAATTGACCAGATCTACAAGCTCAATGTGTGTAGAGGACGCAACTCTTTGTAAGCTTGTTGTTCTGCTAATTTCGATGCGAAGGCGTAGTGAAATGAAAAATATGTTTTTCACACTTTTAGACCACATCTGTGGTCATCATATGAGCATACCTAACAATGGATGCCAAAAAAATTGGTACATTTTCATTTGTGTATTTTTATATCAAAAGTCCATAACATCGAATTTGAATTACTTCCTGAAAACGTACTGCGTGATGACGTGTCGAGACCCACATCGATAAAAGCAAATTAAGCTCATCAGTTTGATTCCCCATATCTGCGCATCCGTCTATCACAGCTGCTACTGATTACAGAAATCCTCCGTTTTTATTCCCATTCAAGATAACATCGGATCCAGACAGTGTATTACTCGGTTTCAACTTAATCATCACGCTAAAATATGTATCTGAAAACATTATAGGGTAGAAATAAGCCAAATAACAGTAAACTGGTACAGCTGGCCGACTATCTGACTTGTAAACAAACACATTCCATGTTCTGAGTATAGCATAGCTACCGTCCCTAGATACCGTCCCATCGCCTGAAGGGATGCGACGCTCTGATTGGTTCAGAAACTTCAGAGCGGTGTTTCAACTTGAAACCGTCTGAAACTTCAAAATAAAATGTCCACCATTTCCGTTCCACTACGCCTTTAAGCTTACGCGCACTGCTCATGAGCAGCGTTCACGTGCAAACTTTCACAGATGCATCTTGTTGACAATTACCGTGCAGTGCAGTGTGCAAATACAGGCAGCGGTGAGTCTGTCAGAAAGATTTATCTGGGCTCCACCCATAGGCTCCACTGACCCAGAAATCGACATGACCCCCTCAAACGTTTTTTTAAGGGATTTGCATAAATCACACAGGTGCCCTAGTTGGATTAAAAACGGTGATTTTCGCCGAAAAGCTACACTTTTGCATGTCTGTTTATAGGAGGGTTGACATACTGTGTATCAGGAGGTCCAGGTTCGTTACTGAAGTCAGGAGGCATTCCTTTAGACCGGTCACTCTTCACAGACAGAAGGCTGGGAGTTGGAGACTCTGCTCTGTGGTAACGACCTCTGGAATCACACAGACAGAAATAACAATACATAAACATTAAACAACAGAGACAGTGAATAATACTACTAGAAATAATACTAAGTAAATAACAGACAGTAATTAGCATAACAGTAGCTTGTATTCCATGTAGTACAAACGGTGCAATGGAATGATTTGTCCAAGGAGATAAAGACAAGTGCCTCTCTAAACACTTAAAACTTAGGTCAGGATTGAGAAGGCGTTTTTAGAATCCTTAATGGGTTAAAAGGTGTCTGTTGAATTGAGCAATTGTAACAGTTATCTCCTTAACAGTTAGTCTATTGTAACAGTTATCTCCTTAACAGTTAGTCTATTGTAACAGTTATCTCCTTAACAGTTAGTCTATTGTAACAGTTATCTCCTTAACAGTTAGTCCGCCAGCATTTATTGATAAATTGTGATATACAGTAATTCACGCCTGCATTTTTCCCTGTTCAGCTTTTATTTTGAAGAGCCACACTCCAATCTCAAAATCCCACACTCTTCACATCAAATAGAAATTCAGTGGCAAAATAAATTATAATAAAAATAAATAAAATGTGTTTTGGGATAGTTTGCACTGCAGTCAACAGTAGAGATGGGATTTATGGCTCTTTTAAGGGAACCGGATCTCTGGGAGCCGTTACCTTCAAAGACCCGTTCAAAAAACTGGCTCTCTGGGAGCCGTTCCTTTCAAAGAGCCGTTCAAAAGACTGGCTCACAGGGAAGTTCCCGATTACCTCCCCAATGTCTGCCCAGGGCCTCCCTAGTGACTCCCCAGTGCCCAGTGTCCCCCAAGTGCCTCCACAGTGCCTCCCCAGTGTATCCTGCTTAGGACGCCAGATTGCTCAGGACCGGCCCTGGTTGAAACCCCCCTGCCCCCCTCCTCCTCTAAAAAGGAACGGCTCCCTACTGTGAACCGGATCCCATCGTTCCTTTCAAAGAGCCGTTCAAATGATCCGATTCGTTCACGAACGTCACATCTCTACTCCCCAGTGCCTCCCCAGTGTATCCTGCTTAGGACGCCAGATTGCTCAGGACCGGCCCTGGTTGAAACCCCCCTGCCCCCCTCCTCCTCTGAAAAGGAACGGCTCCCTACTGTGAACCGGATCCCATCGTTCCTTTCAAAGAGCCGTTCAAATGATCCGATTCGTTCACGAACGTCACATCTCTAGTCAACAGGACAGTTCTGTCAGTGTGGAGGCCTGACTGCCCTTTTGGCTTTTTTGGCCTGGGCCAGGGTCTGGCCTGGGCCAGGGTTTGGCCTGGGCCAGGGTTTGCCCAGGGCCAGGGTCTGGCCTGGGCGAGGGTTTGGCCTGGGCGAGGGTTTGGCCAGGGCCAGGGTCTGGCCTGGGCGAGGGTTTGGTCTGGGCGAGGGTTTGGCCTGGGCCAGGGTCTGGCCTGGGCGAGGGTTTGGTCTGGGCCAGGGTTTGGCCTGGGCGAGGGTCTGGCCTGGGCGAGGGTTTGGTCTGGGTCAGGGTTTAGTCTGGGCCAGGGTTTCAAGGGCTTGCTTTCTCTGCTTTGCTGCATGCTTCAGCCTTGCCCTTGATATACCTGATGTCCAGAGTAGCAATTTAGCCCAGTTCTCCCCTGCAAAAGTTGCATTTAATTGCTTAACTATATTACCCTGAATCTAATAGTTTAATAACTCAACCGCCCATGCACGCATTGATTACAGGTTACAATAATACCTACAGTTTATAGTCTGCTAAGATAGTGCACCTCTTCTTAAAACAATATTATTTTAAGTCTTAAGAACGGGACACATGCCGAAAATTGACCAGATCTACAAGCTCAATGTGTGTAGAGGACGCAACTCTTTGTAAGCTTGTTGTTCTGCTAATTTCGATGCGAAGGCGTAGTGAAATGAAAAATATGTTTTCACACTTTTAGACCACATCTGTGGTCATCATATGAGCATACCTAACAATGGATGCCAAAAAAATTGGTACATTTTCATTTTTGTGTATTTTTATATCAAAAGTCCATAAAATCGAATTTGAATTACTTTCTGAAAACGTACTGCGTGATGACGTGTCGAGGCCCACATCGATAAAAGCAAATTAAGCTCATCAGTTTGATTCCCCATATCTGCGCATCAGTCTATCACAGCTGCTACTGATTACAGAAATCCTCCGTTTTTATTCCCATTCAAGATAACATCGGATCCAGACAGTGTATTACTCGGTTTCAACTTAATCATCACGCTAAAATATGTATCTGAAAACATTAAAGGGTAGAAATAAGCCAAATAACAGTAAACTGGTACAGCTGGCCGACTATCTGACTTGTAAACAAACACATTCCATGTTCTGAGTATAGCATAGCTACCGTCCCTAGCTACCGTCCCATCGCCTGAAGGGATGCGACGCTCTGATTGGTTCAGAAACTTCAGAGCGGTGTTTCAACTTGAAACCGTCTGAAACTTCAAAATAAAATGTCCACCATTTCCGTTCCACTACGCCTTTAAGCTTACGCGCACTGCTCATGAGCAGCGTTCACGTGCAAACTTTCACAGCTGCATCTTGTTGACAATTACCGTGCAGTGTGCAGATACAGGCAGCGGTGAGTCCGTCAGAAAGATTTCTCTGGGCTCCACCCATAGGCTCCACCCATAGGCTCCACTGACCCAGAAATCGACATGACCCCCTCAAACGTTTTTTTAAGGGATTTGCATAAATCACACAGGTGACCTAGTTGGATTAAAAACGGTGATTTTCGCCGAAAAGCTACACTTGTGCATGTCTGTTTATAGGAGGGTTGACATACTGTGTATCAGGAGGTCCAGGTTCGTTACTGAAGTCAGGAGGCATTCCTTTAGACCGGTCACTCTTCACAGACAGAAGGCTGGGAGTTGGAGACTCTGCTCTGTGGTAACGACCTCTGGAATCACACAGACAGAAATAACAATACATAAACATTAAACAACAGAGACAGTGAATAATACTACTAGAAATAATACTAAGTTAATTACAGACAGTAATTAGCATAACAGTAGCTTGTATTCCATGTAGTACAAACGGTGCAATGGAATGATTTGTCCAAGGAGATAAAGACAAGTGCCTCTCTAAACACTTAAAACTTAGGTCAGGATTGAGAAGGCGTTTTTAGAATCCTGAATGGGTTAAAAGGTGTCTGTTGAATTGAGCAATTGTAACAGTTATCTCCTTAACAGTTAGTCTATTGTAACAGTTATCTCCTTAACAGTTAGTCTATTGTAACAGTTATCTCCTTAACAGTTAGTCCGCCAGCATTTATTGATAAATTGTGATATACAGTATTTCACGCCTGCATTTTTCCCTGTTTAGCTTTTATTTTGAAGAGCCACACTCCAATCTCAAAATCCCACTCTCTTCACATCAAATAGAAATTCAGTGGCAAAATATATTATAATACAAATAAATAAAATGTGTTTTGGGATAATTTGCACTGCAGTCAACAGGACAGTTCTGTCAGTGTGGAGGCCTGACTGCCCTTTTGGCTTTTCTGGCCTGGGCGAGGGTTTGGCCTGGGCGAGGGTTTGGCCTGGGCCAGGGTTTGCCCGGGCCAGGGTCTGGCCTGGGCCAGGGTTTGCCCCGGGCCAGGGTTTGCCCCGGGCCAGGGTTTGGCCCAGGCCAGGGTCTGGCCCGGGCCAGGGTCTGGCCTGGGCCAGGGTTTGGCCTGGGCGTCCATCACAGCTGCTACTGATTACAGAAATTACCTCCCCAATGTCTGCCCAGGGCCTCCCTAGTGACTCCCCAGTGCCCAGTGTCCCCCAAGTGCCTCCACAGTGCCTCCCCAGTGTATCCTGCTTAGGACGCCAGATTGCTCAGGACCGGCCCTGGTTGAAACCCCCCTGCCCCCCTCCTCCTCTGAAAAGGAACGGCTCCCTACTGTGAACCGGATCCCATCGTTCCTTTCAACGAGCCGTTCAAATGATCCGATTCGTTCACGAACGTCACATCTCTAGTCAACAGGACAGTTCTGTCAGTGTGGAGGCCTGACTGCCCTTTTGGCTTTTTTGGCCTGGGCCAGGGTCTGGCCTGGGCCAGGGTTTGGCCTGGGCCAGGGTTTGCCCAGGGCCAGGGTCTGGCCTGGGCGAGGGTTTGGCCCGGGCCAGGGTCTGGCCTGGGCGAGGGTTTGGTCTGGGCCAGGGTTTGGCCTGGGCCAGGGTCTGGCCTGGGCGAGGGTTTGGTCTGGGCCAGGGTTTGGCCTGGGCGAGGGTCTGGCCTGGGCGAGGGTTTGGTCTGGGTCAGGGTTTGGCCTGGGCCAGGGTTTGGTCTGGGCCAGGGTTTGGTCTGGGCCAGGGTTTCAAGGGCTTGCTTTCTCTGCTTTGCTGCATGCTTCAGCCTTGCCCTTGATATACCTGATGTCCAGAGTAGCAATTTAGCCCAGTTCTCCCCTGCAAAAGTTGCATTTAATTGCTTAACTATATTACCCTGAATCTAATAGTTTAATAACTCAACCGCCCATGCACGCATTGATTACAGGTTACAATAATACCTACAGTTTATAGTCTGCTAAGATAGTGCACCTCTTCTTAAAACAATATTATTTTAAGTCTTAAGAACGGGACACATGCCGAAAATTGACCAGATCTACAAGCTCAATGTGTGTAGAGGACGCAACTCTTTGTAAGCTTGTTGTTCTGCTAATTTCGATGCGAAGGCGTAGTGAAATGAAAAATATGTTTTCACACTTTTAGACCACATCTGTGGTCATCATATGAGCATACCTAACAATGGATGCCAAAAAAATTGGTACATTTTCATTTGTGTATTTTTATATCAAAAGTCCATAAAATCGAATTTGAATTACTTCCTGAAAACGTACTGCGTGATGACGTGTCGAGGCCCACATCGATAAAAGCAAATTAAGCTCATCAGTTTGATTCCCCATATCTGCGCATCCGTCTATCACAGCTGCTACTGATTACAGAAATCCTCCGTTTTTATTCCCATTCAAGATAACATCGGATCCAGACAGTGTATTACTCGGTTTCAACTTAATCATCACGCTAAAATATGTATCTGAAAACATTATAGGGTAGAAATAAGCCAAATAACAGTAAACTGGTACAGCTGGCCGACTATCTGACTTGTAAACAAACACATTCCATGTTCTGAGTATAGCATAGCTACCGTCCCTAGATACCGTCCCATCGCCTGAAGGGATGCGACGCTCTGATTGGTTCAGAAACTTCAGAGCGGTGTTTCAACTTGAAACCGTCTGAAACTTCAAAATAAAATGTCCACCATTTCCGTTCCACTACGCCTTTAAGCTTACGCGCACTGCTCATGAGCAGCGTTCACGTGCAAACTTTCACAGCTGCATCTTGTTGACAATTACCGTGCAGTGCAGTGTGCAAATACAGGCAGCGGTGAGTCCGTCAGAAAGATTTATCTGGGCTCCACCCATAGGCTCCACCCATAGGCTCCACTGACCCAGAAATCGACATGACCCCCTCAAACGTTTTTTTAAGGGATTTGCATAAATCACACAGGTGCCCTAGTTGGATTAAAAACGGCGATTTTCGCCGAAAAGCTACACTTTTGCATGTCTGTTTATAGGAGGGTTGACATACTGTGTATCAGGAGGTCCAGGTTCGTTACTGAAGTCAGGAGGCATTCCTTTAGACCGGTCACTCTTCACAGACAGAAGGCTGGGAGTTGGAGACTCTGCTCTGTGGTAACGACCTCTGGAATCACACAGACAGAAATAACAATACATAAACATTAAACAACAGAGACAGTGAATAATACTACTAGAAATAATACTAAGTAAATAACAGACAGTAATTAGCATAACAGTAGCTTGTATTCCATGTAGTACAAACGGTGCAATGGAATGATTTGTCCAAGGAGATAAAGACAAGTGCCTCTCTAAACACTTAAAACTTAGGTCAGGATTGAGAAGGCGTTTTTAGAATCCTTAATGGGTTAAAAGGTGTCTGTTGAATTGAGCAATTGTAACAGTTATCTCCTTAACAGTTAGTCTATTGTAACAGTTATCTCCTTAACAGTTAGTCTATTGTAACAGTTATCTCCTTAACAGTTAGTCTATTGTAACAGTTATCTCCTTAACAGTTAGTCCGCCAGCATTTATTGATAAATTGTGATATACAGTAATTCACGCCTGCATTTTTCCCTGTTCAGCTTTTATTTTGAAGAGCCACACTCCAATCTCAAAATCCCACACTCTTCACATCAAATAGAAATTCAGTGGCAAAATAAATTATAATAAAAATAAATAAAATGTGTTTTGGGATAGTTTGCACTGCAGTCAACAGTAGAGATGGGATTTATGGCTCTTTTAAGGGAACCGGATCTCTGGGAGCCGTTACCTTCAAAGACCCGTTCAAAAAACTGGCTCTCTGGGAGCCGTTCCTTTCAAAGAGCCGTTCAAAAGACTGGCTCACAGGGAAGTTCCCGATTACCTCCCCAATGTCTGCCCAGGGCCTCCCTAGTGACTCCCCAGTGCCCAGTGTCCCCCAAGTGCCTCCACAGTGCCTCCCCAGTGTATCCTGCTTAGGACGCCAGATTGCTCAGGACCGGCCCTGGTTGAAACCCCCCTGCCCCCCTCCTCCTCTAAAAAGGAACGGCTCCCTACTGTGAACCGGATCCCATCGTTCCTTTCAAAGAGCCGTTCAAATGATCCGATTCGTTCACGAACGTCACATCTCTACTCCCCAGTGCCTCCCCAGTGTATCCTGCTTAGGACGCCAGATTGCTCAGGACCGGCCCTGGTTGAAACCCCCCTGCCCCCCTCCTCCTCTGAAAAGGAACGGCTCCCTACTGTGAACCGGATCCCATCGTTCCTTTCAAAGAGCCGTTCAAATGATCCGATTCGTTCACGAACGTCACATCTCTAGTCAACAGGACAGTTCTGTCAGTGTGGAGGCCTGACTGCCCTTTTGGCTTTTTTGGCCTGGGCCAGGGTCTGGCCTGGGCCAGGGTTTGGCCTGGGCCAGGGTTTGCCCAGGGCCAGGGTCTGGCCTGGGCGAGGGTTTGGCCTGGGCGAGGGTTTGGCCAGGGCCAGGGTCTGGCCTGGGCGAGGGTTTGGTCTGGGCGAGGGTTTGGCCTGGGCCAGGGTCTGGCCTGGGCGAGGGTTTGGTCTGGGCCAGGGTTTGGCCTGGGCGAGGGTCTGGCCTGGGCGAGGGTTTGGTCTGGGTCAGGGTTTAGTCTGGGCCAGGGTTTCAAGGGCTTGCTTTCTCTGCTTTGCTGCATGCTTCAGCCTTGCCCTTGATATACCTGATGTCCAGAGTAGCAATTTAGCCCAGTTCTCCCCTGCAAAAGTTGCATTTAATTGCTTAACTATATTACCCTGAATCTAATAGTTTAATAACTCAACCGCCCATGCACGCATTGATTACAGGTTACAATAATACCTACAGTTTATAGTCTGCTAAGATAGTGCACCTCTTCTTAAAACAATATTATTTTAAGTCTTAAGAACGGGACACATGCCGAAAATTGACCAGATCTACAAGCTCAATGTGTGTAGAGGACGCAACTCTTTGTAAGCTTGTTGTTCTGCTAATTTCGATGCGAAGGCGTAGTGAAATGAAAAATATGTTTTCACACTTTTAGACCACATCTGTGGTCATCATATGAGCATACCTAACAATGGATGCCAAAAAAATTGGTACATTTTCATTTTTGTGTATTTTTATATCAAAAGTCCATAAAATCGAATTTGAATTACTTTCTGAAAACGTACTGCGTGATGACGTGTCGAGGCCCACATCGATAAAAGCAAATTAAGCTCATCAGTTTGATTCCCCATATCTGCGCATCAGTCTATCACAGCTGCTACTGATTACAGAAATCCTCCGTTTTTATTCCCATTCAAGATAACATCGGATCCAGACAGTGTATTACTCGGTTTCAACTTAATCATCACGCTAAAATATGTATCTGAAAACATTAAAGGGTAGAAATAAGCCAAATAACAGTAAACTGGTACAGCTGGCCGACTATCTGACTTGTAAACAAACACATTCCATGTTCTGAGTATAGCATAGCTACCGTCCCTAGCTACCGTCCCATCGCCTGAAGGGATGCGACGCTCTGATTGGTTCAGAAACTTCAGAGCGGTGTTTCAACTTGAAACCGTCTGAAACTTCAAAATAAAATGTCCACCATTTCCGTTCCACTACGCCTTTAAGCTTACGCGCACTGCTCATGAGCAGCGTTCACGTGCAAACTTTCACAGCTGCATCTTGTTGACAATTACCGTGCAGTGTGCAGATACAGGCAGCGGTGAGTCCGTCAGAAAGATTTCTCTGGGCTCCACCCATAGGCTCCACCCATAGGCTCCACTGACCCAGAAATCGACATGACCCCCTCAAACGTTTTTTTAAGGGATTTGCATAAATCACACAGGTGACCTAGTTGGATTAAAAACGGTGATTTTCGCCGAAAAGCTACACTTGTGCATGTCTGTTTATAGGAGGGTTGACATACTGTGTATCAGGAGGTCCAGGTTCGTTACTGAAGTCAGGAGGCATTCCTTTAGACCGGTCACTCTTCACAGACAGAAGGCTGGGAGTTGGAGACTCTGCTCTGTGGTAACGACCTCTGGAATCACACAGACAGAAATAACAATACATAAACATTAAACAACAGAGACAGTGAATAATACTACTAGAAATAATACTAAGTTAATTACAGACAGTAATTAGCATAACAGTAGCTTGTATTCCATGTAGTACAAACGGTGCAATGGAATGATTTGTCCAAGGAGATAAAGACAAGTGCCTCTCTAAACACTTAAAACTTAGGTCAGGATTGAGAAGGCGTTTTTAGAATCCTGAATGGGTTAAAAGGTGTCTGTTGAATTGAGCAATTGTAACAGTTATCTCCTTAACAGTTAGTCTATTGTAACAGTTATCTCCTTAACAGTTAGTCTATTGTAACAGTTATCTCCTTAACAGTTAGTCCGCCAGCATTTATTGATAAATTGTGATATACAGTATTTCACGCCTGCATTTTTCCCTGTTTAGCTTTTATTTTGAAGAGCCACACTCCAATCTCAAAATCCCACTCTCTTCACATCAAATAGAAATTCAGTGGCAAAATATATTATAATACAAATAAATAAAATGTGTTTTGGGATAATTTGCACTGCAGTCAACAGGACAGTTCTGTCAGTGTGGAGGCCTGACTGCCCTTTTGGCTTTTCTGGCCTGGGCGAGGGTTTGGCCTGGGCGAGGGTTTGGCCCGGGCCAGGGTTTGCCCGGGCCAGGGTCTGGCCTGGGCCAGGGTTTGCCCCGGGCCAGGGTTTGCCCCGGGCCAGGGTTTGGCCCAGGCCAGGGTCTGGCCCGGGCCAGGGTCTGGCCTGGGCCAGGGTTTGCCCCGGGCCAGGGTTTGGCCCGGGCCAGACCGAGGGTCTGGCCTGGGCGAGGGTTTGGCCTGGGCGTCCATCACAGCTGCTACTGATTACAGAAATCCTCCGTTTTTATTCCCATTCAAGATAACATCGGATCCAGACAGTGTATTACTCGGTTTCAACTTAATCATCACGCTAAAATATGTATCTGAAAACATTAGAGGGTAGAAATAAGCCACATAACAGTAAACTGGTACAGCTGGCCGACTATCTGACTTGTAAACAAACACATTCCATGCGTTCTGCGTATAGCATAGCTACCGTCCCTAGCTACCGTCCCATCGCCTGAAGGGATGCAACGCTCTGATTGGTTCAGAAACTTCAGAGCGGTGTTTCAACTTGAAACCGTCTGAAACTTCAAAATAAAATGTCCACCATTTCCGTTCCACTACGCCTTTAAGCTCACGCGCACTGCTCATGAGCAGCGTTCACGTGCAAACTTTCACAGCTGCATCTTGTTGACAATTACCGTGCAGTGCAGTGTGCAGATACAGGCAGCGGTGAGTCCGTCAGAAAGATTTATCTGGGCTCCACCCATAGGCTCCACCCATAGGCTCCACTGACCCAGAAATCGACATGACCCCCTCACCCCCCCTCAAACGTTTTTTTTAAGGGATTTGCATAAATCACACAGGTGACCTAGTTGGATTAAAAACGGCGATTTTCGCCAAAAAGCTACACTTGTGCATGTCTGTTTATAGGAGGGTTGACATACTGTGTATCAGGAGGTCCAGGTTCGTTACTGAAGTCAGGAGGCATTCCTTTAGACCGGTCACTCTTCACAGACAGAAGGCTGGGAGTTGGAGACTCTGCTCTGTGGTAACGACCTCTGGAATCACACAGACAGAAATAACAATACATAAACATTAAACAACAGAGACAGTGAATAATACTACTAGAAATAATACTAAGTAAATAACAGACAGTAATTAGCATAACAGTAGCTTGTATTCCATGTAGTACAAACGGTGCAATGGAATGATTTGTCCAAGGAGATAAAGACAAGTGCCTCTCTAAACACTTAAAACTTAGGTCAGGATTGAGAAGGCGTTTTTAGAATCCTTAATGGGTTAAAAGGTGTCTGTTGAATTGAGCAATTGTAACAGTTATCTCCTTAACAGTTAGTCTATTGTAACAGTTATCTCCTTAACAGTTAGTCTATTGTAACAGTTATCTCCTTAACAGTTAGTCTATTTTAACAGTTATCTCCTTAACAGTTAGTCTATTGTAACAGTTATCTCCTTAACAGTTAGTCTATTGTAACAGTTATCTCCTTAACAGTTAGTCCGCCAGCATTTATTGATGAATTGTGATATACAGTAATTCACGCCTGCATTTTTCCCTGTTCAGCTTTTATTTTGAAGAGCCACACTCCAATCTCAAAATCCCACACTCTTCACATCAAATAGAAATTCAGTGGCACAATAAATTATAATAAAAATAAAGAAAATGTGTTTTGGGATAGTTTGCACTGCAGTCAACAGGACAGTTCTGTCAGTGTGGAGGCCTGACTGCCCTTTTGGCTTTTTTGGCCTGGGCCAGGGTCTGGCCTGGGCGAGGGTTTGGCCTGGGCCAGGGTCTGGCCTGGGCCAGGGTCTGGCCTGGGACAGGGTTTGGCCCGGGCCAGGGTCTGGCCTGGGCTTGCCCCGGGCCAGAGTTTGCCCCGGGCCAGGGTCTGGCCTGGGCCAGGGTCTGGCCTGGGCGAGGGTCTGGCCTGGGCCAGGGTTTGCCCCGGGCCAGGGTTTGACCCGGGCCAGGGTCTGGCCCGGGCGAGGGTTTGGCCTGGGCCAGGGTCTGGCCTGGGCGAGGGTTTGGCCTGGGCCAGGGTTTGGCCCGGGCCAGGGTCTGGCCTGGGCGAGGGTTTGGTCTGGGCCAGGGTTTGGTCTGGGCCAGGGTTTGGTCTGGGCCAGGGTTTCAAGGGCTTGCTTTCTCTGCTTTGCTGCATGCTTCAGCCTTGCCCTTGATATACCTGATGTCCAGAGTAGCAATTTAGCCCAGTTCTCCCCTGCAAAAGTTGCATTTAATTGCTTAACTATATTACCCTGAATCTAATAGTTTAATAACTCAACCGCCCATGCATGCATTGATTACAGGTTAAAATAATACCTAAAGTTTATAGTCTGCTAAGATAGTGCACGTCTTCTTAAACCAATATTATTTTAAGTCTTAAGAACGGGACACATGCCGAAAATTGACCAGATCTACAAGCTCAATGTGCGTAGAGGACGCAACTCTTTGTAAGCTTGTTGTTCTGCTAATTTCGATGCGAAGGCGTAGTGAAATGAAACATATGTTTTTCACACTTTTAGACCACATCCGTGGTCATCATATGAGCATACCTAACAATGGATGCCAAAAAAATGGTACATTTTCATTTTTGTGTATTTTTATATCAAAAGTCCATAAAATCTAATTTGAATTACTTCCTGAAAACGTACTGCGTGATGACGTGTCGAGGCCCACATCGATAAAAGCAAATTAAGCTCATCCGTTTAATTCCCCATATCTGCGCATCCGTCTATCACAGCTGCTACTGATTACAGAGATCCAGACAGTGTATTACTCGGTTTCAACTTAATCATCACGCTAAAATATGTATCTGAAAACATTATAGGGTAGAAATAAGCCACATAACAGTAAACTGGTACAGCTGGCCGACTATCTGACTTGTAAACAAACACATTCCATGTTCTGAGTATAGCATAGCTACCGTCCCATCGCCTGAAGGGATGCAACGCTCTGTTTGGTTCAGAAACTTCAGAGCGGTGTTTCAACTTGAAACCGTCTGAAACTTCAAAATAAAATGTCCACCATTTCCGTTCCACTACGCCTTTAAGCTCACGCGCACTGCTCATGAGCAGCGTTCACGTGCAAACTTTCACAGCTGCATCTTGTTGACAATTACCGTGCAGTGCAGTGTGCAGATACAGGCAGCGGTGAGTCCGTCAGAAAGATTTATCTGGGCTCCACCCATAGGCTCCACCCATAGGCTCCACTGACCCAGAAATCGTCATGACCCCCTCAAACGTTTTTTTTAAGGGATTTGCATAAATCACACAGGTGCCCTAGTTGGATTAAAAACAGTGATTTTCGCCGAAAAGCTACACTTTTGCATGTCTGTTTATAGGAGGGTTGACATACTGTGTATCAGGAGGTCCAGGTTCGTTACTGAAGTCAGGAGGCATTCCTTTAGACCGGTCACTCTTCACAGACAGAAGGCTGGGAGTTGGAGACTCTGCTCTGTGGTGGACACTTCTGGAATCAGACAGAAATAACAATACATAAACAACAGAGACAGTGAATAATACTACTAGAAATAATACTAAGTTAATTACAGACAGTAATTAGCATAACAGTAGCTTGTATTCCATGTAGTACAAACGGTGCAATGGAATGATTTGTCCAAGGAGATAAAGACAAGTGCCTCTCTAAACACTTAAAACTTAGGTCAGGATTGAGAAGGCGTTTTTAGAATCCTGAATGGGTTAAAAGGTGTCTGTTGAATTGAGCAATTGTAACAGTTATCTCCTTAACACATTCCGACCAGGATTACTGCATGTTTTTTGTAAGGGTACCTATACCCTAGGGGACACGGGGAGAACATGAGAGGGTACCTATACCCTAGGGGACACGGGGAGAACATGTGAGGGTACCTATACCCTAGGGGACACGGGGAGAACATGTGAGGGTACCTACCCTAGGGGACACGGGGAGAACATGTGAGGGTACCTACCCTAGGGGACATGGGGGAGAACATGTGAGGGTACCTACCCTAGGGGACACGGGGAGAACATGTGAGGGTACCTACCCTAGGGGACACGGGGAGAACATGTGAGGGTACCTATATCCTAGGCCTAGGGGACACGGGGAGAACATGTGGGGGTACCTACCCTAGGGGACACGGGGAGAACATGTGAGGGTACCTACTCTAGGGGACACGGGGAGAACATGTGAGGGTACCTACCCTAGGGGACACAGGGAGTACATGTGAGGGTACCTACCCTAGGGGACACGAGAACATGTGAGGGTACCTACCCTAGGGGACACGGGGAGAACATGTGAGGGTACCTACGGGACACAGGGAGGACATGTGAGGGTACCTACCATAGGGGACACACAGAGAACATGTGAGGGTACCTACCCTAGGGGACACAGGGAGAACATGTGAGGGTACCTACCCTAGGGGACACAGGGAGAACATGTGAGGGTACCTACCCTAGGGGACACGGGGAATACATGTGAGGGTACCTACCCTAGGGGACACGGGGAGAACATGTGAGGGTACCTACCCTAGGGGACACGGGGAGAACATGTGAGGGTACCTACCCTAGGGGACACAGGGAGAACATGTGAGGGTACCTACCCTAGGGGACACGGGGAGAACATGTGAGGGTACCTACCCTAGGGGACACGGGGAGAACATGTGAGGGTACCTACCCTAGGGGACACGGGGAGAACATGTGAGGGTACCTACCCTAGGGGACACGGGGAGAACATGTGAGGGTACCTACCCTAGGGGACACGGGGAGAACATGTGAGGGTACCTACCCTAGGGGACACGGGGAGAACATGTGAGGGTACCTACCCTAGGGGACACGAGAACATGTGAGGGTACCTACCCTAGGGGACACGGGGAGAACATGTGAGGGTACCTACGGGACACAGGGAGGACATGTGAGGTTACCTACCCTAGGGGACACACGGAGAACATGTGAGGGTACCTACCCTAGGGGACACGGGGAATACATGTGAGGGTACCTACCCTAGGGGACACGGGGAGAACATGTGAGGGTACCTACCCTAGGGGACACGGGGAGAACATGTGAGGGTACCTACCCTAGGGGACACGGGGAGAACATGTGAGGGTACCTACCCTAGGGGACACGAGAACCTGTGAGGGTACCTACCCTAGGGGACACGGGGAGAACATGTGAGGGTACCTACGGGACACAGGGAGGACATGTGAGGGTACCTACCCTAGGGGACACACGGAGAACATGTGAGGGTACCTACCCTAGGGGACACAGGGAGAAAATGTGAGGGTACCTACCCTAGGGGACACGGGGAATACATGTGAGGGTACCTACCCTAGGGGACACAGGAGAACATGTGAGGGTACCTACCCTAGGGGACACGGGGAATACATGTGAGGGTACCTACCCTAGGGGACACGGGGAGAACATGTGAGGGTACCTACCCTAGGGGACACAGGGAGAACATGTGAGGGTACCTACCCTAGGGGACACGGGGAGAACATGTGAGGGTACCTACCCTAGGGGACACGGGGAGAACATGTGAGGGTACCTACCCTAGGGGACACAGGGAGAACATGTGAGGGTACCTACCCTAGGGGAAACGGGGAGAACATACAAACTCCACACAGAAAGGCCCTTTCGCCAACCCCGCCTCGGGTATGGGCACTGATGACGCAGAGGAGAGAACACGCCCCCAGCGCCCACAGCGGGAATCGAACCCAGGACCTTCTAGCTGTGAGGCGACAACACTACAGACTGTGCCACTGTCCCCCCTCTTGGTTTTATTTTTGATAAAGATTTTAAACTTAATAAACAAATCAGCTCCGTCGTTAAAACTCTCTTCTTCCAATCATCGCCACGGTCAAATCCTACCTCCCCCTAAAAACAGCTGGAGATGGTTATCCATGCTTTGATTTCATCAAGAATAGATTATTGCAACTCTTTGTATATTGGCATCGACCAGGCGTCACTCAGGCGTTTACAGCTAGTGCAGAACGCAGCTGCCCGCCTTCTCACCGGCACTATAAAACGTGAACACATTACTCCATGTCTGCCCCTCCCCATTAGATCTGCTCAGATAGATGCTATCCAGTCCACGTTTTTCCCCACCAAGGTACTGGGGCTCCTTGTGTGTGTGCTTTGCTTCCTTCAGGCCGCGTTGCCATGTCTGCTTATTATAAGCAACTTTTGACTTGTTTTTTTCTGTAAAGTCCCTTGCAGATAAATTATTGGTAGTTGCTGGCTGATGGTTTTTTTGGGCTTGATTCTAAAGTGTACAGTAGTTGCTTATTTGGGCTGGCTTCCACATTTCTTCACATCAAGGAACCCCAGATTAATATGTAATTGTCCACGGACATCCATCTGAACATATTTTGTGCCTTTTTTATTAAAATGTTATAATGTAAAGAATATTCAAAATATTTCGATTTATTCTCAACGTTTTTTTTAAATAACAGATGTACAACCTCACAATGATGTGTTGCTGTGTGCTTGTAGATCAGCTATTTTCATTTGTGGTTGTTTTCATAGACCTGGGGCCTATTTCACGAAACTTGGATTAACTAATCCAGGATTTAAGCCAAAACCAGGCTTGTTAAATCCTGTTCTGTACAGCCTGGTTTATTCCGTTCCACTAAAGCCAAGCGAGGCTTAGAATGGGTGGATTTAGCGACCCAGGATCATAAAGCCTGGCTGAATAGACAGCCTGGCTTTTTGTCTCTAGACCCATTCGGTGGAACACAGATTTACTGATCCTTCTTCTTCATGGGGTATTATGGCAGTTTGCATCCTTAATAGTTGCATTACTGCCCCCTTCTGTATATCTATTCAAGACTTACTGATACAAGGACTTAAGCTTCTAAAATAAATACTGCTGCTGTAATTAAAGAGAGAACATACTCTCAATAGTGGATAGACTGAATGATTAACTACCCCAAACATATAGTTTACATTTTACCACTACTATTAACTCTAAACAGAATTCTTAATATTGTAAGCATAATGATATTGTCGCATTGTGATATTTGGCCATAACTCCCTCCTCTGAGGGAGCTACCTTTGGGGAAGGGGTTGTTGACAGGGGCCAGACTGGTGAACTGTGGGTCATGGGTTCAATAGTGGGTGAAACGTTACAATGATAATATGTTGTAAAACAATGAGTAATGGTAACATTTAGATATTTTACAAAAAATAAATACAAAATTATAATATAATATAATATAATAATTCTTCTTTACCACTTGCACCACAGCAAACCTATTCTGGGGAACATTCACCAAAAGTAGCTGATCTACAAGCTCACAAGCTGTCATGATGTTGTGCAGCCTATATATTTTGGTTCTTTGATTATATATAGTGCTTAAATTAGTCCTTTAATGCAGACCGATTAAAACAAGGCAACATAAACCCATAATAATTGAATAAGTGTGGAAAACATCATTGGTTTGTGATCAGTTTGACTTAACTGCTTAATGAACAGTAAAGACCTCAGGATTAGGTTAAACCTGGCTGTAACGGCCGGGCTCCACCGGGCGCGTTGCGTCTCCGTCAGCGTCGCGTCTCCGTCAGCGTCAGGGAATGTTCCCTTTTTAATCAATGAAGGGTGGCTCCACTGCCCGCGTTGCGTGACATTAACGCGTGCATTAAAATTGAACCGGTGCGTTTTTTGACGCACGCGACGGAGACGCAACGCGTCCGGTGGAGCCCTGGCGTTAGCCTGGTCCGGAGCAGGTTAAGTCCAAAGCATTAGTTTCCATGGGAACTAATGTGGCATTGCTTTCATGAAACCGAATCAAGCCTCAACATATCCAGGCAGGGCTCCAGACTAACTTTTTCACAGGTAGCACTGGTGCCACCTACCTTTTCATTTGGTAGCGCCACCACAAATTAGGTAGCACAATTATTTGTCTTTGTATAGCGTGGTATTAATACATGATCTTATCATGCCCCCACATCGGGCTCCATTTATTTATGTAGTGGTTTCCACCATTAAAGGTTTGAATCATAAAACCCCCTACAAAGGTCACTGTGTAAAAAACAGCAACCTACCTGGTTATACTTCAAAACACTGTAGATGGTTTCAACCCACCACAAAGTCACTCAGTCAATAAAGGCAATATTTATATTCCACACACAGAAAGTCAGTTTAAGGTTTTGTGTTGAAAATTAAATGCAGTCCAAATCTTTTGGATTAATAAAGTGACAATTTGTACAATATCTCCATTACCATTATCCAAATTAATTCCTTATTATAATATTTCTACATTTTGGAAAAAATCTTTTGCAATGTGAAATGCCACCAAATTCTTAATCCTTTTCCACGTCTTTATGGGCCAACTTGTGAAAGCTGCATGCTTTTATTGTGAAGGCAAAAGTTTCTGAATGCTCTCAGAGCCTGCATATCTCCGCGTGCTGAAAATAGCTGATCTACAAGCTCACAACGCGTCGCGTCCGCAACGCGTTGTGAGCTTGTAGATCAGCTATTTTCAGCACGGAACACGAAGAATAAATCAGGCATCAGTGCTCTTCACTCACTGGGAGGGAGATTAATGTATTTTGTTGGCCGATCAGCATGTATGGACCTATGGTATGGACACATAGGCTACCTCCTCGATGCAAACATAACAAGCTTTGGAAGCTATTTTTCGTGGCACATGTTTAATCAAAAGACACGTTTACTAAGTTTCACTCAGTGTTTGGGTCGGGAGTCGGCTGTCTGTGTAGATCATGACTGATCATCATGCAGTTAGATATGCGCGCTGCGCGCTCCAGTGAAATTGTACAGCTGAGAAAGATTAGTTAATTTGTGTCGGATAAGCTGCGTTCAGACCTGAATATATATTCGCCTCGGTTCGTCCAGTTTGTACCGCGGCAGGTCGCGCCGCGCCCGTTTGCGCAATTCTCGTCTTAGAATTGACTTTGTATGTAACCGCGCCGCTCTGACCATCCAAGTCTGAAGGGCTTATTTGTGGGTTTTCGTGAACGATCGTTCTTTGAACACTGGGCGTCAGGCGAACGTCCAATGTTTTCAATCAATGGAACGGGCAAGCACTGCGGGATGGTTTTTTTTTCCTCCACTCATCCTTTCAGCAAGTCGCACCTGTGCGACCTCATTCAATTTTAAGTATCACCCTTAATAAATTAAGTCGCATATGCGACCTAATAGGTCGCACGCTGGAGCCCTGTATCCAGGTTAACTGGCCAAGTTAATCTGGCAAGATTAACCAGTTTTCATGAAACCGGTTAATCACTGATCCACGCTATAACAAACCAGGATATCTGTTAAATCCAGGTTTAATCGCTAATCCAAGTTTTGTGAAATAGGCCCCAGGTCACTCGTTTCTCTTGCAAAACTGACAACACAGAAAGAGAAAGAGGAACTTATGCACACACAAACGCAAAGATTTATGGGCTATATGAAAAAGGTGAATAGATTTGATTTGACTTGGAGTACACAATTCAGACACCAGATGGAGCTGTTGGTTGTAAAGGAGTTCATGTTTCAATCATCAGTCTGGTCAATTCAAATTCAAACCTTTGATGAGTAGAGTGGTGTCCATCTTTGAAGTCAATAGGTCCATGCAAGGACGAGTCACTCTTCATGGAGACACAGCTGGGTACAGGAGACTCTGCTCTGCGATGATCAACCCTGTTACAAAGAGAGGATCAACAGGATTTATAGAGAATCATATCAGGCTTGGCAATTTCATAGTCTAGGAAGTTCTACGTATTTCTTTAAAAAGAAATATAGCGATTATATACATCTGGCCACAGAAGATCATGGGATCTACTGAATGTGTCAAACTGACATATTGAGCCTATGACACAGTGTGGCTTCCCCCCAGTAGGCCTCCTTCACATTCAGTAGATCCTGTGATCTTTTGTGGCCAGATGTAATTTCTTGGGGTCTATTAGGACTATAGTAAATAATCAAAATAGAAATCGCTATAACATTTTGTAAAAGAAAATACATATTTATCCCCATGCTCGAATGCCCACACCCCCTGTCAAAATCAGCTAAAATCCCTAAAATGAAAGAAAGCAGCAAATGAAAAAGAAAATGAACACTCATCTTTTACTTTCTCTAATAACAACCTAAAACATCAACCTTGGTTGAAAAAAACTATAGTTGTCCTTTAAGTTTTAATATTGCCAGCTAACGATAAAAAGAAAATCCATTATTATTATTTGGATATGCACAACAACATTACAATTTTAAACCGTTAAAATCATATGTAACGTTGTTTTATGAGCAAACATTTTTTTATGAGTCGGAGTCAGTGTAAGCTTGTAAATCTATTTACATCTATCACTTTTTCATTATTTTGACGAGCAACCCCGCTGCACGATGGAGTAGATTCATTATGCTTCAGTGTATTTTACAGGAACAGAGCGACACCGCTGCACGGTGGAGTAGATTCATTATGCTTCAGTGTATTTTACAGGAACAGAGCAACACCGCTGCACGGTGGAGTAGATTCATTATGCTTCAGTGTATTTTACAGGAACAGAGCGACACCGCTGCACGGTGGAGTAGATTCATTATGCTTCAGTGTATTTTACAGGAACAGAGCAACACCGCTGCACGGTGGAGTAGATTCATTATGCTTCAGTGTATTTTACAGGAACAGAGCAACACCGCTGCACGGTGGAGTAGATTCATTATGCTTCAGTGTATTTTACAGGAACAGAGCGACACCGCTGCACGATGGAGTAGATTCATTATGCTTCAGTGTATTTTACAGGAACAGAGCGACACCGCTGCACGGTGGAGTAGATTCATTATGCTTCAGTGTATTTTACAGGAACAGAGCGACACCGCTGCACGGTGGAGTAGATTCATTATGCTTCAGTGTATTTTACAGGAACAGAGCGACACCGCTGCACGATGGAGTAGATTCATTATGCTTCAGTGTATTTTACAGGAACAGAGCGACACCGCTGCACGGTGGAGTAGATTCATTATGCTTCAGTGTATTTTACAGGAACAGAGCAACACCGCTGCACGGTGGAGTAGATTCATTATGCTTCAGTGTATTTTACAGGAACAGAGCGACACCGCTGCACGGTGGAGTAGATTCATTATGCTTCAGTGTATTTTACAGGAACAGAGCAACCCCGCTGCACGGTGGAGTAGATTCATTATGCTTCAGTGTATTTTACAGGAACAGAGCAACCCCGCTGCACGGTGGAGTAGATTCATTATGCTTCAGTGTATTTTACAGGAACAGAGCAACACCGCTGCACGATGGAGTAGATTCATTATGCTTCAGTGTATTTTACAGGAACAGAGCGACACCGCTGCACGATGGAGTAGATTCATTATGCTTCAGTGTATTTTACAGGAACAGAGCGACACCGCTGCACGGTGGAGTAGATTCATTATGCTTCAGTGTATTTTACAGGAACAGAGCAACACCGCTGCACGATGGAGTAGATTCATTATGCTTCAGTGTATTTTACAGGAACAGAGCGACACCGCTGCACGATGGAGTAGATTCATTATGCTTCAGTGTATTTTACAGGAACAGAGCGACACCGCTGCACGGTGGAGTAGATTCATTATGCTTCAGTGTATTTTACAGGAACAGAGCGACACCGCTGCACGGTGGAGTAGATTCATTATGCTTCAGTGTATTTTACAGGAACAGAGCGACACCGCTGCACGGTGGAGTAGATTCATTATGCTTCAGTGTATTTTACAGGAACAGAGCAACACCGCTGCACGATGGAGTAGATTCATTATGCTTCAGTGTATTTTACAGGAACAGAGCAACCCCGCTGCACGATGGAGTAGATTCATTATGCTTCAGTGTATTTTACAGGAACAGAGCGACACCGCTGCACGGTGGAGTAGATTCATTATGCTTCAGTGTATTTTACAGGAACAGAGCGACACCGCTGCACGGTGGAGTAGATTCATTATGCTTCAGTGTATTTTACAGGAACAGAGCGACACCGCTGCACGGTGGAGTAGATTCATTATGCTTCAGTGTATTTTACAGGAACAGAGCGACACCGCTGCACGGTGGAGTAGATTCATTATGCTTCAGTGTATTTTACAGGAACAGAGCAACACCGCTGCACGATGGAGTAGATTCATTATGCTTCAGTGTATTTTACAGGAACAGAGCAACCCCGCTGCACGATGGAGTAGATTCATTATGCTTCAGTGTATTTTACAGGAACAGAGCGACACCGCTGCACGATGGAGTAGATTAATTATGCTTCAGTGTATTTTACAGGAACAGAGCAACACCGCTGCACGGTGGAGTAGATTCATTATGCTTCAGTGTATTTTACAGGAACAGAGCGACACCGCTGCACGGTGGAGTAGATTCATTATGCTTCAGTGTATTTTACAGGAACAGAGCGACACCGCTGCACGATGGAGTAGATTCATTATGCTTCAGTGTATTTTACAGGAACAGAGCAACACCGCTGCACGGTGGAGTAGATTAATTATGCTTCAGTGTATTTTACAGGAACAGAGCGACACCGCTGCACGGTGGAGTAGATTAATTATGCTTCAGTGTATTTTACAGGAACAGAGCGACACCGCTGCACGGTGGAGTAGATTAATTATGCTTCAGTGTATTTTACAGGAACAGAGCGACACCGCTGCACGATGGAGTAGATTCATTATGCTTCAGTGTATTTTACAGGAACAGAGCAACCCCGCTGCACGGTGGAGTAGATGCATTATGCTTCAGTGTATTTTACAGGAACAGAGCGACACCGCTGCACGATGGAGTAGATTAATTATGCTTCAGTGTATTTTACAGGAACAGAGCGACACCGCTGCACGGTGGAGTAGATTAATTATGCTTCAGTGTATTTTACAGGAACAGAGCGACACCGCTGCACGGTGGAGTAGATTAATTATGCTTCAGTGTATTTTACAGGAACAGAGCGACACCGCTGCACGGTGGAGTAGATTAATTATGCTTCAGTGTATTTTACAGGAACAGAGCGACACCGCTGCACGGTGGAGTAGATTAATTATGCTTCAGTGTATTTTACAGGAACAGAGCGACACCGCTGCACGGTGGAGTAGATTAATTATGCTTCAGTGTATTTTACAGGAACAGAGCGACACCGCTGCACGGTGGAGTAGATTCATTATGCTTCAGTGTATTTTACAGGAACAGAGCGACACCGCTGCACGGTGGAGTAGATTCATTATGCTTCAGTGTATTTTACAGGAACAGAGCAACACCGCTGCACGATGGAGTAGATTCATTATGCTTCAGTGTATTTTACAGGAACAGAGCGACACCGCTGCACGGTGGAGTAGATTCATTATGCTTCAGTGTATTTTACAGGAACAGCGCGGTGCGTCTGCGATAAGGTGGTTGAAAGCAGCGTCGTGCTAGATCGGTAACGACACGCACGCATCTGTAAACACGCACAAGAAACGAGTAAATTCAAACCTTTCATCGGTTGGGTCGTCTCCGTCACTAGAGATCAACGATGACATGCCAGAAGCAGAACTCCCACTCATTTTCTCCATAGAGATATTGTATTATCAGCTACAGTAAAATGTCCTAAACAATCCAGTATTTAGAAAGAGAACTTGACGTCACACCATTAGACCTATCCCAAGCCCCTCCCCAAACTGCTATGGTCCAATCACAGCAAAGCATAACATGGGTTAGACAAACCTCTCCACCAATAGTTTTCCTGTATGATAAAACATTGTTTTAAGAAAAAAATGCCACGCACATATTTTTCCAGTGCATATGGCAGGCCGTGTTGACGGACTTGGAAGAGATTTTGAAGGTCTGGTTCCAAAAATGAACCAGTATTTAATGTATAAAATCCATGATATTTACATTGGAATGAATGAGCCTGGCTGGAAAGTGTCCAAGTGGGAGAGGCCGGGTCTTAGCTATAGGTTTTCCGATTCTTGTGAATGGAATCAAATGTGTTATGAGTTAATTTATCAGGTCGCTGGTTGGCTTGATTCCAGCCTCCAAACTCTTAATATAAGGATGTTTTGAAATGTTTGTGCAGTATGTTGCGTGTTGTTCTATGTCTCAAAGGTGGACCACAATGGAAACAAGCTACGGCTTTTTAGTTTAGTGTATAGTCCACGTTGGTGTTTTCCTAATGAATCACAGTGTTGTGATTTGTTTTAAAATGCCAATAAAGTATTCTATCTATCTATGAAGCAAAATGAATGGGACATTCTCTTCTGGCCCCATGCAGTGCTGTTGGAAATGATGGCGGCTTATCTCCTGATGACTCCTGGTAGAAAAGGCTTATCTCCTGATGACTCCTGGTAGAAAAGAGAGGATGAACAATATTTAGTGAATCATTATAATCCATGTTGAATCTACAGCCACTGGTCACACATCTCTTACATTATAGCACTCTGAATTTAAAACAATTTAACCTAGAAATAGTACAAAGGTCTCTGCTAGGCCAGGTTGTTGGGGGCACAAAGTCTGGAAGGCACTTAAAGACAGTTGGAATCATAGACATATATACGTAGACGCCCTTTCCGGCTCTGAGGCGCGTGTCACCATTGAAGGCACAATTTTCCCGACATTTCTTGCAAAGCATTAGCGGAAGCTTGTCAAGCTTCCATGTGCGTAACATAAGTCCCGGAAAAGACGCGCTGTGATTGGCCAGTAGTCACTTGAGTGACAGCGAGAGACATGGAGGAGTCACATGAGTGACGTCACTTGGGCAGCGACGCAGTCGCCTTCAGCAAATGCCTTCAGCACTTCTAAATAAGAAAGCTGCGGAGAACTGTTGCTTTGTGTTCACTCTTTAATGTTTTCTGTTAGTAATCTAATTCCCCCCTGGCTCTGATGTTGTATTGTTAATAACTTTGTTGTTTGTGTTTGTTTGTTTGTCTTGTTTTGTATTGTAATGTATATTGTCATGACTGTTATAAAGATTTGTTAAAAAAGAAAAAAAAGCCTTCAGCACTGCACTTCCGCCTTCATTGGGATACACGTCGCTCCAATGAACTGCAGCGGCAAATGAGGCATCTATTTCTTATAATATCTATGGTTGGAATGGTGTATGAGAAATCTGACTGACTAGACTTGGCCCTGTCCTCAGTGGGGGAAGCACCATTACTCTCTTTGTTGTCTTCTTCTTCTCCTGCACATACATTTGGAGCATTGTCAGGTTGATCGGTGACAGTTAACATCACACAACTGAGCTCACGATAGTTAATACGGCGCCATCTTTAACTTTTAATAATAGTTAAGCTATCCTAGACTTTAGAATTTGTAATTCTAGTAATATAGTGTCACGACAGACCAGTAGTGCAATAGCATATCCTTTACTGCAGGAGTTCTCAACGTTTTGGGCTGGGGACCCCCTGTGGGGACCCCCTCTGGGGCCCCTCTGGGGACCACCTCTGGGGCCCCCAGTGACCACCTCTGGGGACCCCCACTGGGGTATATTATAAAATGATTTTTTTTTTTTTTGTAAAGGTGAAAACATTACTAAATATTACCATTACTCGTTGTTTTACAACATATTACCATTGTAACATTTCACCCACTATTGAACCCATGACCCACGGTTCACCAGTCTGGCCCCTGTCTGGGCAACAACCCCCTTCCCCAAAGGTAGCTCCCTCAGAGGAGGGAGTTATGGCCAAATATCACCATGCTACAATATCATTATGCTTACAATATTAAGAATTCTGTTACATTTATTATGATGATTTCATTATGAAGTTTTAAGTTAAGAGTAGTGGTAAAATGTAGACTATATTTTTGGGGTAGTTAATCATTCAGTCTATCCACTATTGAGAGTATTTTCTCTCTTTAATTACAGCAGCAGTATTTATTTTAGAAGCTTAAGTCCTTGTATCAGTAAGTCTGGAATAGATTAATAAAGATACTGAGATATACAGAAGGGGGCAGTAATGCAACTATTAAAGATGCCAACTGCCATAATACCCCACGAAGAAGAAGGATCTGCAAATCTGTGTTCCACCGAATGGGTCTAGAGAGGAAAAGCCAGGCTTTATGATCCTGGCTCAATAAATCCACCCATTCTAAGCCTCGCTTGGCTTTAGTGGAATGGAATAAACCAGGCTGTACAGACCAGGATTTAACAAGCCTGGTTTTGGCTTAAATCCTGGATTAGTTCATCCAAGTTTCGTGAAACAGATGAACTGATGCTGAATCCATTCCAAGCATTAGTTTTGCAAAAAAATCACACCCGTGTGAACTGAGTGGTGCAAGGTCTTATATAGCCTGATCAGCTGTGGTCTGACGTAATGTCAGTGACCATAGTAACCATGCTCATTTTTTTGGTACGAACACGGGTACACGGGTACAAAGCCAGTTGTGGTTTACACCACTCAAAAATCACTCATTGGGCTAAAACGGCCATTGTCGTAATCACAAATGTGATGATGTCAGCACAAGTGGGCATAGCCGTTTTTAGCCCAATGAGTGTTTTTTTTTTTGCAAAACTAATGCTTGGAATGGATTCAGCATCATGAAAACCCCCTAGTTTGACATGTCACATGCTACATAAAGCATGATGAAATTTTGAATATTTTGCCTTCTATAGGTTGTTAATGGTATGGTCACAGATTATGCCAATTATGAAAATTGCTCAACATATGCAAGTTAGCATCCGGCAGTTTCTACATGCTGGGGACCCCTACTAAACATTTATAACATCAGTTTCTACATACTGGGAGTGGGGACCCCTACTCAACATTTATAACATCAGTTTCTACATGCTGGGGACCCCTACTCAACATTTATAACATCAGTTTCTACATGCTGGGGACCCCTACTCAACATTTATAACATCAGTTTCTACATGCTGGGGACCCCTACTCAACATTTATAACATCAGTTTCTACATGCTGGGGACCCCTACTAAACATTTATAACATCAGTTTCTGCATGCTGGGGACCCCTACTAAACATTTATAACATCAGTTTCTACATGCTGGGGACCCCTACTAAACATTTATAACATCAGTTTCTACATGCTGGGGACCCCTACTCAACATTTATAACATAAAACCTTGGTGTACTCAACATGTCCGGGTTCACAATGGGGCTCTATGGGCTGGCTACTAGTTCTGGAAGAATGAAGGCCTTGTTCTGACGTACTTTCATGTAACATTTTAATTTGGTCTGTTACGTTTGTAAGCCTATGAAAAAAACATTTAAGGATAGGCTATGGACCAGACTCTGGTCCATAGCCACGTTAAAATTACCACCGCTGAAGTGCCCTTGAACAAGGCATTGAACCACTACGATGAAATGTTCTATGAGCAGGGCCTGGCTGGAAACAAGTTCTTGAGCTTAGCCCAGATACCCTGGGTAAATATAGTAATAATTTAATTTAATTTAATTTAATTTAATTTCATAGCCTTACTGCTTCTATCTGCCCAGCAGCCACCTTAAGGTGACCTTAAGCACACACTACACGGTTTTAAAACTCGGGCGCAGCGCACCGGCCCGAGGGAGTGGAGAGGGGAGGGAGGGAGTGGAGTGGAGAGGAGAGGGGGAAGGGGAGGAGGAGAGGGGGAGGAGGGGAGGGGGGAGTGGGGGAGGGGGAGGGGGGAGTGGGGGAGGGGGAGGGGGGAGGAGGGGAGGGGGAGGGGGGAGGAGGGGAGGGGGGAGTAGGGGAGGGGGAGGAGGAGAGGGGGGGTTGCGGGGGAAGAGCAAATATCAAACATTCTTGATGTTGATCGGGCCGATTGTTGTGTCATTAAAGCCTACTTTCCTTAGTGGACGCACTCTGAGCCCCGCCCCCCCCACCCCTCCCCTCCCCCCCCCACCACTCCCTCCCCTCCCCTCCCCTCCCCCTCCCCCACTACACGTATAAACGGTACTTTTCCACCGGAAAAAAAATACTTTTATAGTTACTCCGCTGCGCTTTAACTTCTAGTTCTACCGATATTGCCCAGACTAGAGAATTGCCTCATAGAGAACATTTGTCCTCCGCTAAAGAGGAGAAGCTGGTCTGAGTTCCATTATGTGAGATTTAAAAGCGAAAGTAGCAGAGCCAGAGCTAGGCTATAATGTTATGTTTAGTATTAGAAAAAGTAAAGTAAAGTATTCAATATTCAGAGGTACATGCAGTAGGCCTATTGTTAACCACAGGTTAAAGTGTAAAACACAATACTAACGGCATAAAAGTAGCTTTTCTATACCTACCTTGTTGAGCAGAGCTGGAGAGCAGAGGGGAAAGATGGCCGAATGGAGTTCTGACTGTTTGGGGCGAAGGGAACACTTCCTCATTCCTCCCACACTAGAAGAGCAGATCTACAAGCTCACAGAGCGTCGCATCGCCCCGCGCTGTGAGCTTGTAGATCTGATGGCTGCGAAGTTAAAACACTCCCAGGGCAGGGACGAGAGAGAGAGAGAGAGAGAGAGAGACAGAGACAGAGAGAGAGAGAAAGAGAGAGAGAGAGAGAGAGACAGAGAGAGAGAGAGAGAGAGAGAGAGAGAGACAGAGAGAGAGACAGTGAGAGAGAGAGAGACAGAGAGAGAGAGAGAGAGACAGAGAGAGACAGAGAGAGAGACAGAGAGAGAGAGAGAGACAGACAGACAGACAGACAGACAGACAGACAGACAGACAGACAGACAGACAGACAGAGAGAAATCTCGGTCACTCCAGCATGGTGGTTACAGTGGAATTGGTGACCTGCTGAAATATGTGACAATTGTGTAGACAGTCACATAATGTCAGTGTCTGAATGTAAATGGTTGCAGTTTGTTCATTAGCAGAGTTCAACCCAGCGGTATTCTTATTCAGGCCACGTATTTAAAGACCTTCCATGTAAATTGTGTGAAGTCCACAAGTTGGTCACATATTTTGGCAGGTCACCAATTTCACCATAATAATTTGCCATGCTGGAGTATTGGAATGTGGCTAAGGAGAGTTAAATGACTAATAATAACAAGCTAAACGGTGTTTTGAGTCCAAGGAACAGCAATGTCCGGGACTATGGGACTATGTGACTATGTTTAGAGTACCAGTAGGGGCAAAAGTGGCGCTGTTGTGCCAGAAACAGAGAGAGAGATATAGTGCTGCACTGTTGCCTGCTAATGAGAGAGAGAGAGAGAGACTTTTTTTGACTTTTCTAAAACCCCTTTATTTACAAACTAAAAACCAGTAACACTTCAGTTGTTTTCAAACAGACATTCGAGGTTCAAAACAAGGGCATTCTTACCCAAAAACCAAACCAAAAAGAAGAGTCTCATCAACAACTGAGCAAATGACATCATTAAAACACCATTGTTGCACAAAAGTGTCCACATTTTTCATTTCCAGGTGAAATCTAAAATCGATCCAAACCCTCGCCCTAACCAGTGAGATGAAAACACTAACCAGGTCCTGTGTTACTTCCCTTTCGATCCGGTTTCTCCTGGTCAAGTAGACCACCATTTTTGCTTCGCCTAGCAGAAAATTGAGCAACTGCCACTTGTTAGCATTGTTCCTCCTGTACCCCGCTCCATAAATAAACCCAACTTTAGACCACTTCTCTTCGAAAAGAATAAACAGACTCTCTAACACACCAAATAATTCATCGATCCTGCCACATTCTAGAAAGCCTAACCCTCATATAACATATATATATATATATATATATATATATATATATATATATATATATATATATATTCCTATATACAGGTTTAATGTTTGTTTTTAGTTCAATGTTTGGTTTAAAAACGCCATTAACAATAAAGAGAATGTAATGTTTGTTTTGTCCCTAACACAAACATTAAATGCCGTTAACAATGAAGAGAATGTAATGTTTGTTTTGTCCCTAACACAAACATTAAATGCCGTTAACAATGAAGAGAATGTAATGTTTGTTTTGTCCCTAACACAAACATTAAATGCCGTTAACAATGAAGAGAATGTAATGTTTGTTTCGACACCGTTTGTTTTACATCACCATTACATCACCTGATCATAGCAACATTTATAGCTGGTCCAAGCTATACCGAATTCCCTCCTCGATGATAGGAGCGCCCCTCACTTCACACGGGTGTGATTTTTATTTTTATTTTAATATTTTGATCTCAAGTCTTGCATAGGCAGCTCAAATACTTGGGGAAATATGCTGATTAAAGCTAAATATTAAGGTCAATATACTGCTTTCATATTGCTCAAACGTGTAAAGTGAACGTTGAACTGGAATTCACCCGTGCATGGCTCTAAGTAATCTAAAATTAAATATTGATAAAGTAAACTAGAATGTTGATATAGCTCTAATCTGATTCATGGTTAAAATGGATTCAAGTTGTATGCTTCAAGTTAATCTCATAAACTGTCTTGATATGTGCTGTTGTTACCCATGGTGGGGTTTTGTTATGCTCGCTGATTTTTGAGGGGCGCTAGCCCCTCCTATATACAGGTTTAATGTTTGTCTTTAGTTCAATGTTTGTTTTAAAAATCACACCCGTGTGAAGTGAAGGGCGCTAATAACTCATGTTGATTAGGTGATGTAGTCAGTGCACCAAAGCATTATGGTCATTGTAGGAATTCAGCAATCCAGTCAAACCCTCTAGCAAAACCAAAAAGAGATTGTTGTTCCAGTTGTTAGTGAACCTTCCATTGGGGAGTCATGCATTAAATAGATCTGTCTGGCAGCTTGAAAAACAAACCTTCAACAAAGGTCCCCTATAGAGAGTATGCACAGGCCCCTATAGAGAGTATGCACAGGCCCCTATAGAGGCCCCTATAGAGAGTATGCACAGGCCCCTATAGAGGCCCCTATAGAGGCCCCTATAGAGGCCCCTATAGAGAGTATGCACAGGCCCCTATAGAGGCCCCTATAGAGGCCCCTATAGAGGCCCCTATAGAGGCCCCTATAGAGAGTATGCACAGGCCCCTATAGAGGCCCCTATAGAGGCCCCTATAGAGGCCCCTATAGAGGCCCCTATAGAGAGTATGCACAGGCCCCTATAGAGGCCCCTATAGAGGCCCCTATAGAGAGTATGCACAGGCCCCTATAGAGGCCCCTATAGAGGCCCCTATAGAGGCCCCTATAGAGAGTATGCACAGGCCCCTATAGAGGCCCCTATAGAGGCCCCTATAGAGAGTATGCACAGGCCCCTATAGAGGCCCCTATAGAGGCCCCTATAGAGAGTATGCACAGGCCCCTATAGAGGCCCCTATAGAGGCCCCTATAGAGAGTATGCACAGGCCCCTATAGAGGCCCCTATAGAGGCCCCTATAGAGAGTATGCACAGGCCCCTATAGAGGCCCCTATAGAGAGTATGCACAGGCCCCTATAGAGGCCCCTATAGAGGCCCCTATAGAGGCCCCTATAGAGAGTATGCACAGGCCCCTATAGAGGCCCCTATAGAGAGTATGCACAGGCCCCTATAGAGGCCCCTATAGAGAGTATGCACAGGCCCCTATAGAGGCCCCTATAGAGAGTATGCACAGGCCCCTATAGAGGCCCCTATAGAGGCCCCTATAGAGGCCCCTATAGAGAGTATGCACAGGCCCCTATAGAGGCCCCTATAGAGGCCCCTATAGAGAGTATGCACAGGCCCCTATAGAGAGTATGCACAGGCCCCTATAGAGAGTATGCACAGGCCCCTATAGAGGCCCCTATAGAGGCCCCTATAGAGGCCCCTATAGAGAGTATGCACAGGCCCCTATAGAGGCCCCTATAGAGAGTATGCACAGGCCCCTATAGAGGCCCCTATAGAGGCCCCTATAGAGGCCCCTATAGAGAGTATGCACAGGCCCCTATAGAGGCCCCTATAGAGGCCCCTATAGAGAGTATGCACAGGCCCCTATAGAGAGTATGCACAGGCCCCTATAGAGGCCCCTATAGAGGCCCCTATAGAGGCCCCTATAGAGAGTATGCACAGGCCCCTATAGAGGCCCCTATAGAGAGTATGCACAGGCCCCTATAGAGGCCCCTATAGAGGCCCCTATAGAGGCCCCTATAGAGAGTATGCACAGGCCCCTATAGAGGCCCCTATAGAGGCCCCTATAGAGGCCCCTATAGAGAGTATGCACAGGCCCCTATAGAGGCCCCTATAGAGGCCCCTATAGAGAGTATGCACAGGCCCCTATAGAGAGTATGCACAGGCCCCTATAGAGGCCCCTATAGAGGCCCCTATAGAGGCCCCTATAGAGAGTATGCACAGGCCCCTATAGAGGCCCCTATAGAGAGTATGCACAGGCCCCTATAGAGGCCCCTATAGAGGCCCCTATAGAGGCCCCTATAGAGAGTATGCACAGGCCCCTATAGAGGCCCCTATAGAGGCCCCTATAGAGGCCCCTATAGAGAGTATGCACAGGCCCCTATAGAGGCCCCTATAGAGGCCCCTATAGAGAGTATGCACAGGCCCCTATAGAGGCCCCTATAGAGGCCCCTATAGAGAGTATGTACAGGCCCCTATAGAGACCCCTATAGAGGCCCCTATAGAGGCCCCTATAGAGAGTATGCACAGGCATGATTTTCCCATCAGGAGAGGACACGCCCCCCTCATCTAGACTGAGTGGCAAAACATTGAGCAGCATGGAGTGTTGGAGTTTGGAAGCGCTCGTTGGAAATCACTCAACCGCCCTGTGTACCACCTGTTTCTAAATGTCACATAATGCAGGTGGCAGCAAAATGTTGTGTTATTGAAAACAAGCACTTCCAAACTCTGAACAATAATCAAATGCAGGGCATTTATTGACAGAAAGTAGCTCATAACGTTTCTATGGTGGATTTTTATGAAACAAAAACTTTGCAGATAGAAAGAGGATAATTCAAGCTTTTCGTACAAATGCAATGTTGGTGAGTTTAACATTGTTTAATGCAATCAGACATGACTTTTCTGTTTGGATGAATGGGCTGTCAAGGCCAGAAAGTAGTTTTTTGCCACTCAGTGGGCGTTCCCGCATAACTTCCAGGTACGATGATGTGACGCGCATACCCTCTATTCTCCATATGCAGACCGTGTCCATCTTACCATATATTAAAGTTAATGGCAAGGTGCTACCTAGGTGCAATGGCCAATGGCAGCCCATTCATCCAAACAGAAAAGTCCCCTCTGATTGTATTAAACAACGTCAAACTCACCAACATTAAAGCTTGAATTATCCTCTTTCCGTCCTCAAAGTGTTTGATTTATAAAAATCCACTGTAGACATGTTATGAGCTACTTTGTGTCCTTGCAGGTGATTCTGGAGTTTGGAAGCGCTCGTTACAATTTACAATTTACAATTTACAATTTAGGCATTTAGCAGACGCTCTTAATCCAGAGCGATTTACAATAAGCAATAACAAAAAGCATGGCATACATCACATGTATAAAAAGTAGTTATCATGAATCATGCGTAAACTAAGAACGTAACATTGGAGTATCTATGTAAACTATACATACTATACTATATAATATATTATACATGTGTACTATAAAGTGCTATGACTACATAAAGTGCAATTCTAGAGCTGTCTACATAACAAGCTATAAGTCTGTTTATAATACTATCTAAGTCTACATAATGTGCTATCTAAGGGGTTAACATCACTCAACTGCCCAGGCTACGTAGCACCTGTTTATAATACTATCTAAGTCTACATAATGTGCTATCTAAGGGGTTAACATCACTCAACTGCCCAGGCTGCGTAGCACCTGTTTATAATACTATCTAAGTCTACATAATGTGCTATCTAAGGGGTTAACATCACTCAACTGCCCAGGCTGCGTAGCACCTGTTTATAATACTATCTAAGTCTACATAATGTGCTATCTAAGGGGTTAACATCACTCAACTGCCCAGGCTGCGTAGCACCTGTTTATAATACTATCTAAGTCTACATAATGTGATATCTAAGGGGTTAGATGTCACTCAACGGCCCTGCCGTAGCACCTGTTTATAATACTATCTAAGTCTACATAATGTGCTATCTAAGGGGTTAACATCACTCAACGGCCCAGGCTGCGTAGCACCTGTTTATAATACTATCTAAGTCTACATAATGTGCTATCTAAGGGGTTAACATCACTCAACGGCCCTGCCGTAGCACCTGTTTATAATACTATCTAAGTCTACATAATGTGCTATCTAAGGGGTTAACATCACTCAACGGCCCTGCCGTAGCACCTGTTTATAATACTATCTAAGTCTACATAATGTGCTATCTAAGGGGTTAGATATCACTCAACGGCCCAGGCTGCGTAGCACCTGTTTATAATACTATCTAAGTCTACATAATGTGCTATCTAAGGGGTTAACATCACTCAACGGCCCAGGCTGCGTAGCACCTGTTTATAATACTATCTAAGTCTACATAATGTGCTATCTAAGGGGTTAGACATCACTCAACGGCCCAGGCTGCGTAGCACCTGTTTATAATACTATCTAAGTCTACATAATGTGCTATCTAAGGGGTTAACATCACTCAACGGCCCAGGCTGCGTAGCACCTGTTTATAATACTATCTAAGTCTACATAATGTGCTATCTAAGGGGTTAACATCACTCAACGGCCCAGGCTGCGTAGCACCTGTTTATAATACTATCTAAGTCTACATAATGTGCTATCTAAGGGGTTAACATCACTCAACGGCCCAGGCTGCGTAGCACCTGTTTATAATACTATCTAAGTCTACATAATGTGCTATCTAAGGGGTTAACATCACTCAACGGCCCAGGCTGCGTAGCACCTGTTTATAATACTATCTAAGTCTACATAATGTGCTATCTAAGGGGTTAACATCACTCAACGGCCCAGGCTGCGTAGCACCTGTTTATAATACTATCTAAGTCTACATAATGTGCTATCTAAGGGGTTAACATCACTCAACTGCCCAGGCTGCGTAGCACCTGTTTATAATACTATCTAAGTCTACATAATGTGCTATCTAAGGGGTTAACATCACTCAACGGCCCAGGCTGCGTAGCACCTGTTTATAATACTATCTAAGTCTACATAATGTGCTATCTAAGGGGTTAACATCACTCAACGGCCCAGGCTGCGTAGCACCTGTTTATAATACTATCTAAGTCTACATAATGTGCTATCTAAGGGGTTAACATCACTCAACGGCCCAGGCTGCGTAGCACCTGTTTATAATACTATCTAAGTCTACATAATGTGCTATCTAAGGGGTTAACATCACTCAACTGCCCAGGCTGCGTAGCACCTGTTTATAATACTATCTAAGTCTACATAATGTGCTATCTAAGGGGTTAACATCACTCAACTGCCCAGGCTGCGTAGCACCTGTTTATAATACTATCTAAGTCTACATAATGTGCTATCTAAGGGGTTAACATCACTCAACTGCCCAGGCTGCGTAGCACCTGTTTATAATGATCACATAATGCAGGAGGCAGCAGGACGCTGCTTTGCTGAAAACGAGTGCTTCTAAACTCTGATGGAAACATGGCCGCCGTCTGCAGATGGGCAACACCCCACGGGGAGTAAAAACACATATTTACACAACCACCCTAAAACAATATATAGTTACACTGTGCTTTAAAATACATGTTGATTTGTATTTCCCTATATATACTCTTTTTAAATGTAATGTGGTCATTGTCCACCACCTAGTGGACATTTACATGCAGAAATTCATTCGGAATGAATGGATTAATTCCAGTCATCAGAATAAAGATGCTCATGTAAACACCTCAATTGGATAGAATATCCCGTTCCGAATGAATTTCCATTCCGCTCTGGAGGGGTGGTGGTATATACCGTTTGAATCGCTAGAGATCACCAGGGTCTGGAGGGGTGGTGGTATATACCGTTTGAATCGCTATAGATCACCAGGGTCTGGAGGGGTGGTGGTATATACCGCTTGAATCAATATAGATCACCATATAAACACTTTATTCCGAATTTGGAATACATGTATTATTTTACACATGTCTGCCCTTAGTAGACTATAGTGCTTTATGCCCTGCATGTCCAAGCAGGGATGGCCATTTGGAGACATTTTATGTGAGCAGAAATGCGCTACTTTACCCATTAGAAAAATACAAATACACCAGTTTTTTTCCCCCCATAATAAAATGCGCTATTTACAAACCCATCTGCAAATTACAGTGCCATTGCCAATTGCAGTGTATGGATGCTGTGTTTTTTAGTTCTGGGTTGTTTTGGGTGGAGTTGCGTGTGGTTGCAGGGACTGCGCTTCAAAATATATTTTTATTTTATTGGACTGCGCTTCAAAATATATTTTTATTTTATTTCATCAAATAATTCAAATAATAGCTGTTAGTGTTTGTTTGCAGGTGTGAATGCAATCCGCAGCAAATAAAGGACATGAAGCAAACAATGTGGCGGGTGAGGAGCTAAACACAGTTGGAGACGGAGAAGGCATATTTTACGCAAAGATGTCCCGTTACCGTGGATAGACGTGGTCGAATGAGGAGACTGAAGCCCTGGTCGAAATATGAGAACGAGTACATTAATCAATTGCTTAATATAAGGAAACACATAAAAAACACTGCAGTGTAGCCTACAGAATATTCTGTCTGTCTGTCTGTCTGTCTGTCTGTGCGTAAACATGGAGTGCTGTCACTGTGTGGGGACTTAGGCCAGGGACCTTTTCTGTCTGTGCTCAGTGCGCTGAGCCTCTATGCCCAAAGGAACAGTGCGTGCAGAGAGAGAGAGAGAGAGAGAGAGAGAGAGAGAGAGAGAGAGAGAGAGAGATGGTCCAGTCCCCGACGGCACGAAACATGCACGTTATCTATCTAATAATTTAGCGATCGCTCGCCCGCTGTCTATTTTGGTCGCTGTCTGTCAGTCAGTCAGTCAGTCCGAGTACATCCTTAGAATGCATGTTGGGACGGCTTCCGGGTCACCAGTGAAATGCATGTTGGGACGGACACAGATTAATACTGGGACACACTTTTCCCGCGTAACTTGAGTTGTTTCGCCCGCTGTCTATTTTGCTCGCAATAGACAGCGGGCGAGCGATCGCTAAATTATTAGATAGATTACCCACACTGAATATAATTTGCTGTTCATATATTCAGAACGGGTAAGGACTAGTGAGTATAATTTTAACACCATAGATTTCACTGTGTAGGCTATAGTTTATGAATTGAACACATTGATACAATTCCCTGCTGCGTTTCCTTGCTGCGCTTGACACAGCCAGTGTGAAGGCAAACCGCAGCAAATTAAATATGCAAGAATCCCAAGAATCCGCCCATTCGCATCGAGTCCACCGAAGTATTAGGTGAGAATGTGACCTAAAACACTCTGGACAACGCTCCACACGTCCTAGACTCTTCTCCCTTCTCTAAAACACCCTGGACAACGCTCCACACGTCCTAGACTCTTCTCCCTTCTCTAAAACACCCTGGACAACGCTCCACACGTCCTAGACTCTTCTCCCTTCTCTAAAACACCCTGGACAACGCTCCACACGTCCCAGACTCTTCTCCCTTCTCTAAAACACCCTGGACAACGCTCCATAAGTCCTAAACTCTTCTCCCTTCTCTAAAACACCCTGGACAACGCGCCACACGTCCCAGACTCTTCTCCCTTCTCTAAAACACCCAAAGGTCAGTGGGCGTTCCCTCTGAGGCACTGCACGCTGGACAAGGTGTCCGGACACACGCACAGCCAGGGGGCGCTGCTGAGCGTGAGTATTTACATACTAGCCCTCCCCTCAGGTTAAGAGTCTGGGTGTCGTCCTCGATAGCACACTCTCATTCCACACCCACATCAACAACACCATCCGGTCTGCCTACTTCCACCTCAGAAACATCAACCGCCTCCGCCCCTCACTCACTCCCCACAGTGCCGCAATCCTAGCCTGGCTAATAAGCCAGACTAATATCACACAACACTGTCGCGGTATATTAGTCTGGGCAATTATTTTTTTTGCCAACGGCTGATTCGGTCTGGTTTATTAACCAGGCTACCGCAATCCTGGTTCATGCTGTCGTCACCTCCCGCTTGGACTACTGTAATTCCCTTCTTTTTGGTCTCCCCCACAAACTTCTCCATAAACTCCAACTGGTCCAGAACGCTGCTGCCCGTATCATCACCAGAACCCCTGTCATCAGTCACATCACCCCTGTACTACACCAACTCCACTGGCTTCCCATAAAATTCCACATTGACTATAAGATCCTTATACTTTCAAGGCCATCCATAACCTCACCCCCCATTATCTGTCTGACCTTGTTCACGTCGACATTCCCACCCGGTCTCTTAGGTCTGCCTCCTCCATCAAACTGAAAGTCCTCCCAGCCCGTCTGTCCACCATGGGGTCAAGAGCTTTCAGCCGCTCTGCCCCCCACCTCTGGAACTCCCTCCCCCTGATGCTCTGCCCCCCACCTTTGGAACTCCCTCCCCCCTGATGCTCTGCCACTCACCTCTGGAACTCCCTCCCCCCTGATGCTCTGCCCCTCACCTCTGGAACTCCCTCCCCCCTGATGCTCTGCCCCCCACCTCTGGAACCCCCTCCCCCCTGATGCTCTGCCCCTCACCTCTGGAACTCCCTCCCCCCTGATGCTCTGCCCCTCACCTCTGGAACTCCCTCCCCCCTGATGCTCTGCCCCCCACCTCTGGAACTCCCTCCCCCCTGATGCTCTGCCCCCCACCTCTGGAACTCCCTCCCCCCTGATGCTCTGCCCCCCACCTCTGGAACTCCCTCCCCCCTGATGCTCTGCCCCCCACCTCTGGAACTCCCTCCCCCCCTGATGCTCTGCCCCTCACCTCTGGAACTCCCTCCCCCCTGATGCTCTGCCCCCCACCTCTGGAACTCCCTCCCCCTGATGCTCTGCCCCCCACCTCTGGAACCCCCTCCCCCCTGATGCTCTGCCCCTCACCTCTGGAACTCCCTCCCCCCTGATGCTCTGCCCCCCACCTCTGGAACTCCCTCCCCCCTGATGCTCTGCCCCCCACCTCTGGAACTCCCTCCCCCCTGATGCTCTGCCCCCCACCTCTGGAACTCCCTCCCCCCTGATGCTCTGCCCCTCACCTCTGGAACTCCCTCCCCCTGATGCTCTGCCCCTCACCTCTGGAACTCCCTCCCCCCTGATGCTCTGCCCCCCACCTCTGGAACTCCCTCCCCCCTGATGCTCTGCCCCCCACCTCTGGAACTCCCTCCCCCCTGATGCTCTGCCCCCCACCTCTGGAACTCCCTCCCCCCTGATGCTCTGCCCCCCACCTCTGGAACTCCCTCCCCCCTGATGCTCTGCCCCTCACCTCTGGAACTCCCTCCCCCCTGATGCTCTGCCCCCCACCTCTGGAACTCCCTCCCCCCCTGATGCTCTGCCCCTCACCTCGGAACTCCCTCCCCCTGATGCTCTGCCCCCCACCTCTGGAACTCCCTCCCCCCTGATGCTCTGCCCCCCACCTCTGGAACTCCCTCCCCCCTGATGCTCTGCCCCCCACCTCTGGAACTCCCTCCCCCTGATGCTCTGCCCCTCACCTCTGGAACTCCCTCCCCCTGATGCTCTGCCCCTCACCTCAAAACCCACCTGTTTAGGCAGGCCTATGATTGATCTGTGTTTTCTGCTGCAAGCTATACTTTATTGTCTGCTTTTGCTTTTAACTGTGTTTTGTGTCAACTGTTTTTAACTTGCTGTACGGCGACCTTGAGCCCTGAAAGGCGCCTTATAAATAAAATGTATTATTCTGGGTGCCTGCCATGCAATGGCAGAAACACAGGTTGAAATCTAAAACGCATACTTAATCGTAATTATTATCATCATCAATACGCGAAACTTCGACGTCTATGGCCGGCCGCACGGTTTGCCAAAGCCCCGCAATATATACATCAAAACGTGCGGCTCGGCCGGGAATGGTGTGCTTGTGCTTTTCTTTCCGATTCGTGTTACCGTGCCGACGTAATTCGCAATAAACGACGCGAAAATGCCCCATTCAAAGTCGATGGGGAGACGCGGGTAAAAACAGAAAACGACACGTTACTTTGGAGCCACATTGCTCGGGCATACTGTTACGTAGAAACACGATTTAAACGTCAAACAGCACACGAGGCCATCGACTTTGTGGTGGTTCAGACGGAATTCGAATACGTTGCACGGTTTGCCCGCTATGGCAGTTCAAAGTGTGTGTGGTCTGAGCAATATTCTCGACTCAGAGTGTCGCACGCCCAGAGAGAGAGCGGATCAGAGTGAGAAGCCAATGTGAAGACTATACCGAAATTCTCCGAACAAATCGTCCTCACGGCCAAAATATTCACTTTACACGCATGGGTTTCGGTAATTTTGTAGCCACACTCGTCCTCTTTCACCCAATGTCACAACCAAAGCCCAGATACATACAGTACGTGAACTACAGCCCTGAAAGCGACAGGTGTACCATCATAATGTGTCAAAAACTCCATGTTAACTGCCTGAATGAGTCAGCAATTTTTTCATCACAAGCACAATTCTTAACTCGCTCTTATAACCACGTTTTTTATCGTACCAATACCACGATCGCACACGGCGTACCTCAATGCCTCGGGTCACTCACGGTGAAAACAAAAATCGCATTCGACTTTTACTTTTTGCGATAGAGCAATTTGTTCGGACATACGTTCTGTCATAGAGAGTCACTGTGCTTTACCTTTCAATACTGTTTGCATTGCATAGACTAGCCCAGGTGAAAATGATACTTTGTTAATGATTCAAGGTCACCTGACCAACTCTCACACACGCGCGCACACATGCACATGCACGCACATGCACACATGTGCACGCACACACACATTGAAAGTCAATAGAGAAATTCGGGGAAACACGTAACTCTGTCATTTCTCAACCGTTTCGGATGCGGGGCGGCTCGCCAGAACCGGGCCGCCCCCCCTGAGCGAAACCAAATGGACCCCTTAGCATGTTAGCATTAGCATGTTAGCATTAGCATGTTAGCATGTTAGCATTAGCATGTTAGCATGTTAGCATTAGCATGTTAGCATTATCATGTTAGCATGTTAGCATTAGCATGTTAGCATTAGCATGTTAGCATTAGCATGTTAGCATGTTAGCATTAGCATGTTAGCATTAGCATATTAGCATTAGCATGTTAGCATTAGCATTTTAGCATGTTAGCATGTTAGCATTAGCATGTTAGCATTAACATGTTAGTATTAGCATGTTAGCATGTTAGCATTAGAATGTTGGTGGCAACGTAATGTGCAATAAACTTAGACAAAATACCCCATTGAAAGTCAACCAAATGGACCCTTACAGGGTCTGAGAGGCTAAATGTCATCAAATGGTGGTCCGTGGCTCAAATGCTGCACAGACTTGGCGAGCTGTAGGCACCCAGTCAAATTTCCTGAAATGTGTTTCTAGTTCTGGGTGCCTGCCATGCAATGGCAGAAACACAGGTTGAAATCTAAAACGCAAACTTAATCGTAATAATCATCAATACGCGAAACTTCGACGTCTACGGCCGGCCGCACGGTTTGCCAAAGCCCCGCAATATATACATCAAAACGTGCGGCTCGGCCGGGAATGGTGTGCTTGTGCTTTTCTTTCCGATTCGTGTTACCGTGCCGACGTAATTCGCGATAAACGACGCGAAAAATGCCCCATTCAAAGTCGATGGGGAGACACAGGTGAAAACAGAAAACGACACGTTACTTTGGAGCCACATTGCTCTGGCATACTGGTACGTAGAAACACGATTTAAACGTCAAACAGCACACGAGGCCATCGACTTTGTGGTGGTTCAGACGGAATTCGAATACGTTGCACGGTTTGCCCGCTATCGCAGTTCAAAGTGTGTGTGGTCTGAGCAATATTCTCGACTCAGAGTGTCGCACGCCCAGAGAGAGAGCGGATCAGAGTGAGAAGCCAATGTGAAGACTATACCGGAATTCTCCGAACAAATCGTCCTCACGGCCAAAATATTCACTTTACACGCATGGGTTTCGGCAATTTTGTAGCCACACTCGTCCTCTTTCACCCAATGTCACAACCATAGCCCAGATACATACAGTACGTGAACTACAGCCCTGAAAGCGACAGGTGTACCATCATAATGTGTCATAAACTCCATGTTAAATACCTGAATGAGTCAGCAATTTTTTCATCACAAGCACAGTTCTTAACTCGCTCTTATAACCACGTTTTTTATCGTACCAATACCACGATCGCACACGGCGTACCTCAATGCCTCGGGTCACACACGGCGGAAACAAAAATCGCATTCGACTTTTACTTTTTGCGACAGAGCAATTTGTTCGGACATACGTTCTCTCATAGAGTCAGTGGGCTTTTAACTTGCAATACTGTTTGCATTTGCATAGACTAGCCCAGGTGAAAATGATACTTTGTTAATGATTCAAGGTCACCTGACCAACTCTCACACACGCGCGCACACACGCACATGCACGCACATGCACACATGTGCACGCACACACACACATTGAAAGTCAATAGAGAAATTCGGGGAAACACGTAACTCTGTCATTTCTCAACCGTTTCGGATGCGGGGCGGCTCGCCAGAACCGGGCCGCCCCCCTGAGCGAAACCAAATGGACCCCTTAGCATGTTAGCATTAGCATGTTAGTGTTAGCATGTTAGCATTAGCATATTAACATGTTAGCATGTTAGCATGTTAGCATTAGCATGTTAACATGTTAGCATTAGCATGTTAGCATATTAGCATGTTAGCATATTAGCATGTTAGCATGTTAGCATGTTAGCATTAGCATGTTAGCATGTTAGCATGTTAGCATTAGCATGTTAGCATGTTAGCATGTTAGCTTTAGCATGTTAGCATTAGCATGTTAGCATGTTAGCATTAGCATGTTAGCATTAGCATGTTAGCATTATTATGCTAGCATGTTAGCATGTTGGCATTAGCATGTTAGCATTAGCATGTTAGCATGTTAGCTTTAGCATGTTAGCATTAGCATGTTAGCATGTTAGCTTTAGCATGTTAGCATTAGCATGTTAGCATTAGCATGTTAGCATTAGCATGTTAGCATGTTAGCATTAGCATGTTAGCATGTTAGCATGTTAGCATTAGCATTAGCATGTTAGCATGTTACCATGCTAGCATTAGCATGTTAGCATGTTAGCATTAGCATGTTAGCATGTTAGCATGTTAGCATTAGCATGTTAGCATTAGCATGTTAGCATGTTAGCATTAGCATGTTAGCATGTTAGCTTTAGCATGTTAGCATGTTAGCATGTTAGCATGTTAGCATTAGCATGTTAGCATTAGCATGTTAGCATTAGCATGTTAGCATGTTAGCATGTTAGCTTTAGCATGTTAGCTTTAGCATGTTAGCTTTAGCATGTTAGCATTAGCATGTTAGCATTAGCATGTTAGCATTAGCATGTTAGCATTAGCATGTTAGCATTAGCATGTTAACATGTTAGCATGTTAGCATTAGCATGTTAGCATGTTAGCATTAGCATGTTAGCATTAGCATGTTAGCATGTTAGCATTAGCATGTTAGCATTATCATGTTAGCATGTTAGCATTAGCATGTTAGCATTAGCATGTTAGCATGTTAGCATTAGCATGTTAGCATTAGCATGTTAGCATTAGCATGTTAGCATTAGCATGTTAGCATGTTAGCATTAGCATGTTAGCATTATCATGTTAGCATGTTAGCATTAGCATGTTTGCATTAGCATGTTAGCATTAGCATGTTAGCATGTTAGCATTAGCATGTTAGCATTAGCATATTAGCATGTTAGCATTAGCATGTTAGCATTAGCATGTTAGCATTAGCATGTTAGCATGTTAGCATTAGCATGTTAGCATTATCATGTTAGCATGTTAGCATTAGCATGTTAGCATTAGCATGTTAGCATTAGCATGTTAGCATGTTAGCATTAGCATGTTAGCATTAGCATATTAGCATTAGCATGTTAGCATTAGCATTTTAGCATGTTAGCATGTTAGCATTAGCATGTTAGCATTAGCATGTTAGTATTAGCATGTTAGCATGTTAGCATTAGAATGTTGGTGGCAACGTAATGTGCAATAAACTTAGACAAAATACCCCATTGAAAGTCAACCAAATGGACCCTTACAGGGTCTGAGAGGCTAAATGTCATCAAATGGTGGTCCGTGGCTCAAATGCTGCACAGACTTGGCGAGCTGTAGGCACCCAGTCAAATTTCCTGAAATTTGTTTCTAGTTCTGGGTGCCTGCCATGCAATGGCAGAAACACAGGTTGAAATCTAAAACGCATACTTAATAATTATTATCAATACGCGAAACTTCGACGTCTACGGCCGGCCGCACGGTTTGCCAAAGCCCCGCAATATATACATCAAAACGTGCGGCTCGGCCGGGAATGGTGTGCTTGTGCTTTTCTTTCCGATTCGTGTTACCGTGCCGACGTAATTCGCAATAAACGACGCGAAAATGCCCCATTCAAAGTCGATGGGGAGACGCGGGTAAAAACAGAAAACGACACGTTACTTTGGAGCCACATTGCTCGGGCATACTGTTACGTAGAAACACGATTTAAACGTCAAACAGCACACGAGGCCATCGACTTTGTGGTGGTTCAGACGGAATTCGAATACGTTGCACGGTTTGCCCGCTATCGCAGTTCAAAGTGTGTGTGGTCTGAGCAATATTCTCGACTCAGAGTGTCGCACGCCCAGAGAGAGAGCGGATCAGAGTGAGAAGCCAATGTGAAGACTATACCGAAATTCTCCGAACAAATCGTCCTCACGGCCAAAATATTCACTTTACACGCATGGGTTTCGGTAATTTTTTAGCCACACTCGTCCTCTTTCACCCAATGTCACAACCATAGCCCAGATACATACAGTACGTGAACTACAGCCCTGAAAGCGACAGGTGTACCATCATAATGTGTCATAAACTCCATGTTAAATGCCTGAATGAGTCAGCAATTTTTTCATCACAAGCACAATTCTTAACTCGCTCTTATAACCACGTTTTTTATCGTACCAATACCACGATCGCACACGGCGTACCTCAATGCCTCGGGTCACTCACGGTGAAAACAAAAATCGCATTCGACTTTTATTTTTTGCGATAGAGCAATTTGTTCGGACATACGTTCTGTCATAGAGAGTCACTGTGCTTTTAACTTTCAATACTGTTTGCATTGCATAGACTAGCCCAGGTGAAAATGATACTTTGTTAATGATTCAAGGTCACCTGACCAACTCTCACACACGCGCGCACACATGCACATGCACGCACATGCACACATGTGCACGCACACACACATTGAAAGTCAATAGAGAAATTCGGGGAAACACGTAACTCTGTCATTTCTCAACCGTTTCGGATGCGGGGCGGCTCGCCAGAACCGGGCCGCCCCCCTGAGCGAAACCAAATGGACCCCTTAGCATGTTAGCATTAGCATGTTAGCATTAGCATGTTAGCATTAGCATGTTAGCATGTTAGCATGTTACCATGTTAGCATTAGCATGTTAGCATTAGCATGTTACCATGTTAGCATTAGCATGTTAGCATTAGCATGTTAGCATTAGCATGTTAGCATGTTAGCATTAGCATGTTAGCATTAGCATGTTAGCATTAGCATGTTAGCATGTTAGCTTTAGCATGTTAGCATTAGCATGTTAGCATTAGCATTAGCATGTTAGCATGTTAGCATGTTACCATGTTAGCATTAGCATGTTAGCATGTTACCATGTTAGCATTAGCATGTTAGCATTAGCATGTTACCATGTTAGCATTAGCATGTTAGCATTAGCATGTTAGCATGTTAGCATTAGCATGTTAGCATGTTAGCATGTTAGCATTAGCATGTTAGCATGTTAGCATTAGCATGTTAGCATGTTAGCATTAGCATGTTAGCATTAGCATGTTAGCATGTTAGCATGTTAGCATTAGCATGTTAGCATGTTAGCATTAGCATGTTAGCATGTTAGCATGTTAGCATTAACATGTTAGCATGTTTGCATTAGCATGTTAGCATTAGCATATTAGCATGTTAGCATTAGCATGTTAGCATTAGCATGTTAGCATTAGCATGTTAGCATTAGCATGTTAGCATGTTAGCATTAGCATGTTAGCATTAGCATGTTAGCATTAGCATGTTAGCATGTTAGAATTAGCATATTAGCATGTTAGCATTAGCATATTAGCATGTTAGCATTAGCATGTTAGCATTAGCATGTTAGTATTAGCATGTTAGCATGTTAGCATTAGAATGTTGGTGGCAACGTAATGTGCAATAAACGTAGACAAAATACCCCATTGAAAGTCAACCAAATGGACCCTTACAGGGTCTGAGAGGCTAAATGTCATCAAATGGTGGTCCGTGGCTCAAATGCTGCACAGACTTGGCGAGCTGTAGGCACCCAGTCAAATTTCCTGAAATTTGTTTCTAGTTCTGGGTGCCTGCCATGCAATGGCAGAAACACAGGTTGAAATCTAAAACGCATACTTAATAATTATTATCAATACGCGAAACTTCGACGTCTACGGCCGGCCGCACGGTTTGCCAAAGCCCCGCAATATATACATCAAAACGTGCGGCTCGGCCGGGAATGGTGTGCTTGTGCTTTTCTTTCCGATTCGTGTTACCGTGCCGACGTAATTCGCAATAAACGACGCGAAAATGCCCCATTCAAAGTCGATGGGGAGACGCGGGTAAAAACAGAAAACGACACGTTACTTTGGAGCCACATTGCTCGGGCATACTGTTACGTAGAAACACGATTTAAACGTCAAACAGCACACGAGGCCATCGACTTTGTGGTGGTTCAGACGGAATTCGAATACGTTGCACGGTTTGCCCGCTATCGCAGTTCAAAGTGTGTGTGGTCTGAGCAATATTCTCGACTCAGAGTGTCGCACGCCCAGAGAGAGAGCGGATCAGAGTGAGAAGCCAATGTGAAGACTATACCGAAATTCTCCGAACAAATCGTCCTCACGGCCAAAATATTCACTTTACACGCATGGGTTTCGGTAATTTTGTAGCCACACTCGTCCTCTTTCACCCAATGTCAAAACCATAGCACAGATACATACAGTACGTGAACTACAGCCCTGAAAGCGACAGGTGTACCATCATAATGTGTCATAAACTCCATGTTAAATGCCTGAATGAGTCAGCAATTTTTTCATCACAAGCACAATTCTTAACTCGCACTTATAACCACGTTTTTTATCGTACCAATACCACGATCGCACACGGCGTACCTCAATGCCTCGGGTCACTCACGGCGAAAACAAAAATCGCATTCGACTTTTACTTTTTGCGATAGAGCAATTTGTTCGGACATACCTGTCATTGACAGTCAGTGGGCTTTTAACATTCAATACTGTTTGCGTTTGCATAGACTAGCCCAGGTGAAAATGATACTTTGTTAATGATTCAAGGTCACCTGACCAACTCTCACACACGCGCGCACACACGCACATGCATGCACATGCACACATGTGCACGCACACACACACATTGAAAGTCAATAGAGGAATTCGGGGAAAGACGTAACTCTGTCATTTCTCAACCGTTTCGGACACGGGGCGGCTCGCCAGAACCGGGCCGCCCCCCTGAGCGAAACCAAATGGACCCCTTAGCATGTTAGCATTAGCATGTTAGCATGTTAGCATTAGCATGTTAGCATGTTAGCATTAGCATGTTAGCATGTTAGCATTAGCATGTTAGCATGTTAGCATTAGCATGTTAGCATGTTAGCATGTTAGCATTAGCATGTTAGCATGTTAGCATTAACATGTTAGCATTAGCATGTTAGCATGTTAGCATTAGCATGTTAGCATTAGCATGTTAGCATTAGCATGTTAGCATTAGCATATTAGCATGTCAGCATTAGCATGTTAGCATTAGCATGTTAGCATGTTAGCATGTTAGCATGTTAGCATTAGCATGTTAGCATGTTAGCATTAGCATGTTAGCATTAGCATATTAGCATGTTAGCATTAGCATATTAGCATTAGCATGTTAGCATTAGCATTTTAGCATGTTAGCATGTTAGCATTAGAATGTTAGCATTAGCATGTTAGTATTAGCATGTTAGCATTAGCATGTTAGCATTAGCATGTTAGCATGTTAGCATTAGCATGTTAGCATTAGCATGTTAGCATTAGCATGTTAGCATATTAGCATGTTAGCATTAGCATATTAGCATGTTAGCATTAGCATGTTAGCATTAGCATGTTAGCATTAGCATGTTAGCATTAGCATGTTAGCATTAGCATATTAGCATGTTAGCATTAGCATGTTAGCATATTAGCATGTTAGCATTAGCATGTTAGCATGTTAGCATATTAGCATGTTAGCATATTAGCATGTTAGCATGTTAGCATTAGCATGTTAGCATTAGCATGTTAGCATTAGCATGTTAGCATTAGCATGTTAGCATGTTAGCATTAGCATGTTAGCATTAGCATGTTAGCATTAGCATGTTAGCATATTAGCATGTTAGCATTAGCATATTAGCATGTTAGCATTAGCCTGTTAGCATTAGCATGTTAGCATTAGCATGTTAGCATTAGCATGTTAGCATGTTAGCATTAGAATGTTGGTGGCAACGTAATGTGCAATAAACGTAGACAAAATACCCCATTGAAAGTCAACCAAATGGACCCTTACAGGGTCTGAGAGGCTAAATGTCATCAAATGGTGGTCCGTGGCTCAAATGCTGCACAGACTTGGCGAGCTGTAGGCACCCAGTCAAATTTCCTGAAATTTGTTTCTAGTGTTATTATTATTATTATATTATTATAATCACCAATAATTATCACCATAATTCTGGGTGCCTGCCATGCAATGGCAGAAACACAGGTTGAAATCTAAAACGCATACTTAATAATTATTATAATCAATACGCGAAACTTCGACGTCTACGGCCGGCCGCACGGTTTGCCAAAGCCCCGCAATATATACATCAAAACGTGCGGCTCGGCCGGGAATGGTGTGCTTGTGCTTTTCTTTCCGATTCGTGTTACCGTGCCCACGTAATTCGCAATAAACGACGCGAAAAATGCCCCATTCAAAGTCGATGGGGAAACGCGTGTAAAAACAGAAAACGACACGTTACTTTGGAGCCACATTGCTCTGGCATACTGTTACGTAGAAACACGATTTAAACGTCAAACAGCACACGAGGCCATCGACTTTGTGGTGGTTCAGACGGAATTCGAATACGTTGCACGGTTTGCCCGCTATCGCAGTTCAAAGTGTGTGTGGTCTGAGAAATATTCTCGACTCAGAGTGTCGCACGCCCAGAGAGAGAGCGGATCAGAGTGAGAAGCCAATGTGAAGACTATACCGAAATTCTCCGAACAAATCGTCCTCACGGCCAAAATATTCACTTTACACGCATGGGTTTCGGTAATTTTGTAGCCACACTCGTCCTCTTTCACCCAATGTCAAAACCATAGCACAGATACATACAGTACGTGAACTACAGCCCTGAAAGCGACAGGTGTACCATCATAATGTGTCATAAACTCCATGTTAAATGCCTGAATGAGTCAGCAATTTTTTCATCACAAGCACAATTCTTAACTCGCACTTATAACCACGTTTTTTATCGTACCAATACCACGATCGCACACGGCGTACCTCAATGCCTCGGGTCACTCACGGGGAAAACAAAAATCGCATTCAACTTTTACTTTTTGCGATAGAGCAATTTGTTCGGACATACGATCTCTCATAGAGAGTCAGTGTGCTTTACCTTTCAATACTGTTTGCATTGCATAGACTAGCCCAGGTGAAAATGATACTTTGTTAATGATTCAAGGTCACCTGACCAACTCTCACACACGCGCGCACACACGCACATGCATGCACATGCACACATGTGCACGCACACACACACATTGAAAGTCAATAGAGGAATTCGGGGAAACACGTAACTCTGTCATTTCTCAACCGTTTCGGACGCGGGGCGGCTCGCCAGAACCGGGCCGCCCCCCTGAGCGAAACCAAATGGACCCCTTAGCATGTTAGCATTAGCATGTTAGCATGTTAGCATTAGCATGTTAGCATGTTAGCATGTTAGCATTAGCATGTTAGCATGTTAGCCTTAGCATGTTAGCATTAGCATATTAGCATGTTAGCATTAGCATGTTAGCATATTAGCATGTTAGCATTAGCATGTTAGCATGTTAGCATGTTACCATGTTAGCATTAGCATGTTAGCATGTTAGCATGTTAGCATTAGCATGTTAGCATGTTAGCTTTAGCATGTTAGCATGTTAGCATTAGCATGTTAGCATTAGCATGTTAGCATGTTAGCATGTTAGCTTTAGCATGTTAGCTTTAGCATGTTAGCATTAGCATGTTAGCATTAGCATGTTAGCATGTTAGCATTAGCATGTTAGCATTAGCATGTTAGCATTAGCATGTTAGCATTAGCATGTTAGCATGTTAGCATGTTAGCTTTAGCATGTTAGCATTAGCATGTTAGCATGTTAGCATGTTAGCATTAGCATGTTAGCATGTTAGCTTTAGCATGTTAGCATTAGCATGTTAGCATGTTAGCATTAGCATGTTAGCATTAGCATGTTAGCATGTTAGCTTTAGCATGTTAGCATTAGCATGTTAGCATGTTAGCATTAGCATGTTAGCATTAGCATGTTAGCATTAGCATGTTAGCATGTTAGCATGTTAGCATTAGCATGTTAGCATGTTACCATGTTAGCATTAGCATGTTAGCATGTTACCATGTTAGCATTAGCATGTTAGCATTAGCATGTTACCATGTTAGCATTAGCATGTTAGCATTAGCATGTTAGCATGTTAGCATTAGCATGTTAGCATGTTAGCATTAGCATGTTAGCATTAGCATGTTAGCATGTTAGCATGTTAGCATTAGCATGTTAGCATGTTAGCATGTTAGCATTAGCATGTTAGCATGTTAACTTTAGCATGTTAGCATTAGCATGTTAGCATGTTAGCATTAGCATGTTAGCATTAGCATGTTAGCATTAGCATGTTAGCATGTTAGCTTTAGCATGTTAGCATTAGCATGTTAGCATGTTAGCATTAGCATGTTAGCATTAGCATGTTAGCATTAGCATGTTAGCATTAGCATGTTAGCATTAACATGTTAGCATGTTAGCATTAGCATGTTAGCATGTTAGCATGTTAGCATTAGCATGTTAGCATGTTACCATGTTAGCATTAGCATGTTAGCAAATGAGAGTATATGAGAGCTCTGAGAGTATATGTAACCAAATGGACCGTTACAGGGTCCAATGTCATCAAATGGTGGTCCGTGGCTCAAATGGGTCTGAGAGGCTAAATGTCATCAAATGGTGGTCCGTGGCTCAAATGGGTCTGAGAGGCTAAATGTCATCTGGTGGTCCGTGGCTCAAATGGGTCTGAGAGGCTAAATGTCATCAAATGGTGGTCCGTGGCTCAAATGGGTCTGAGAGGCTGAATGTCATCTGGTGGTCCGTGGCTCAAATGGGTCTGAGAGGCTAAATGTCATCAAATGTTGGTGGCAATGTATGTAATGGAATGCAATGTATGTAATGTATGTAATGTTGGTGGCAACGTAATGTGCAATAAACTTAGACAAAATACCCCATTGAAAGTCAACCAAATGGACCCTTACAGGGTCTGAGAGGCTAAATGTCATCAAATGGTGGTCCGTGGCTCAAATGCTGCACAGACTTGGCGAGCTGCAGGCACCCAGTCAAATTTCCTGAAATTTGTTTCTAGTTCTGGGTGCCTGCCATGCAATGGCAGAAACACAGGTTGAAATCTAAAACGCATACTTAATAATTATTATCAATACGCGAAACTTCGACGTCTACGGCCGGCCGCACGGTTTGCCAAAGCCCCGCAATATATACATCAAAACGTGCGGCTCGGCCGGGAATGGTGTGCTTGTGCTTTTCTTTCCGATTCGTGTTACCGTGCCGACGTAATTCGCAATAAACGACGCGAAAATGCCCCATTCAAAGTCGATGGGGAGACGCGGGTAAAAACAGAAAACGACACGTTACTTTGGAGCCACATTGCTCGGGCATACTGTTACGTAGAAACACGATTTAAACGTCAAACAGCACACGAGGCCATCGACTTTGTGGTGGTTCAGACGGAATTCGAATACGTTGCACGGTTTGCCCGCTATCGCAGTTCAAAGTGTGTGTGGTCTGAGCAATATTCTCGACTCAGAGTGTCGCACGCCCAGAGAGAGAGCGGATCAGAGTGAGAAGCCAATGTGAAGACTATACCGAAATTCTCCGAACAAATCGTCCTCACGGCCAAAATATTCACTTTACACGCATGGGTTTCGGTAATTTTGTAGCCACACTCGTCCTCTTTCACCCAATGTCACAACCATAGCCCAGATACATACAGTACGTGAACTACAGCCCTGAAAGCGACAGGTGTACCATCATAATGTGTCATAAACTCCATGTTAAATGCCTGAATGAGTCAGCAATTTTTTCATCACAAGCACAATTCTTAACTCGCTCTTATAACCACGTTTTTTATCGTACCAATACCACGATCGCACACGGCGTACCTCAATGCCTCGGGTCACTCACGGGGAAAACAAAAATCGCATTCGACTTTTACTTTTTGCGATAGAGCAATTTGTTCGGACATACGCTCTCTCATAGAGAGTCACTGTGCTTTTACCTTTCAATACTGTTTGCATTGCATAGACTAGCCCAGGTGAAAATGATACTTTGTTAATGATTCAAGGTCACCTGACCAACTCTCACACACGCGCGCACACACGCACATGCACGCACATGCAGACATGTGCACGCACACACACACATTGAAAGTCAATAGAGAAATTCGGGGAAACACGTAACTCTGTCATTTCTCAACCGTTTCGGACGCGAGGCGGCTCGCCAGGACCGGGCCGCCCCCCTGAGCGAAACCAAATGGACCCCTTAGCATGTTAGCATATTAGCATGTTAGCATTAGCATGTTAGCATTAGCATGTTAGCATGTTAACATTAGCATGTTAGCATTAGCATGTTAGCATGTTAGCATTAGCATGTTAGCATTAGCATGTTATCATTAGCATGTTAGCATGTTAGCATGTTAGCATTAGCATGTTAGCATGTTAGCATTAGCATGTTAGCATGTTAGCCTTAGCATGTTAGCATTAGCATATTAGCATGTTAGCATATTAGCATGTTAGCATATTAGCATGTTAGCATTAGCATGTTAGCATGTTAGCATTAGCATGTTAGCATTAGCATGTTAGCATGTTAGCATTAGCATGTTAGCATTAACATGTTAACATGTTAGCATTAGCATGTTAGCATTAGCATGTTAGCATTAGCATGTTAGCATGTTAGCATTAGCATGTTAGCATGTTAGCATGTTAGCATTAGCATGTTAGCATTAGCATGTTAGCATGTTAGCCTTAGCATGTTAGCATTAGCATATTAGCATGTTAGCATTAGCATGTTAGCATATTAGCATGTTAGCATTAGCATGTTAGCATGTTAGCATGTTAGCATTAGCATGTTAGCATTAGCATGTTAGCATGTTAGCATTAGCATGTTAGCATTAACATGTTAACATGTTAGCATTAGCATGTTAGCATTAGCATGTTAGCATTAGCATGTTAGCATGTTAGCATTAGCATGTTAGCATGTTAGCATGTTAGCATTAGCATGTTAGCATGTTAGCCTTAGCATGTTAGCATTAGCATGTTAGCATTAGCATGTTAGCATGTTAGCATTAGCATGTTAGCATGTTAGCATTAGCATGTTAGCATGTTAGCATGTTAGCATTAGCATGTTAGCATTAGCATGTTAGCATGTTAGCATTAGCATGTTAGCCTTAGCATGTTAGCATTAGCATATTAGCATGTTAGCATTAGCATGTTAGCATATTAGCATGTTAGCATTAGCATGTTAGCATGTTAGCATTAGAATGTTGGTGGCAACGTAATGTGCAATAAACTTAGACAAAATACCCCATTGAAAGTCAACCAAATGGACCCTTACAGGGTCTGAGAGGCTAAATGTCATCAAATGGTGGTCCGTGGCTCAAATGCTGCACAGACTTGGCGAGCTGCAGGCACCCAGTCAAATTTCCTGAAATTTGTTTCTAGTTATCACCATAATTATTATAATCACCAATACGCGAAACTTCGACGTCTACGGCCGGCCGCACGGTTTGCCAAAGCCCCGCAATATATACATCAAAACGTGCGGCTCGGCCGGGAATGGTGTGCTTGTGCTTTTCTTTCCGATTCGTGTTACCGTGCCCACGTAATTCGCAATAAACGACGCGAAAAATGCCCCATTCAAAGTCGATGGGGAAACGCGTGGAAAAACAGAAAACGACACGTTACTTTGGAGCCACATTGCTCTGGCATACTGGTACGTAGAAACACGATTTAAACGTCAAACAGCACACGAGGCCATCGACTTTGTGGTGGTTCAGACGGAATTCGAATACGTTGCACGGTTTGCCCGCTATCGCAGTTCAAAGTGTGTGTGGTCTGAGCAATATTCTCGACTCAGAGTGTCGCACGCCCAGAGAGAGAGCGGATCAGAGTGAGAAGCCAATGTGAAGACTATACCGAAATTCTCCGAACAAATCGTCCTCACGGCCAAAATATTCACTTTACACGCATGGGTTTCGGTAATTTTGTAGCCACACTCGTCCTCTTTCACCCAATGTCACAACCATAGCCCAGATACATACAGTACGTGAACTGCAGCCCTGAAAGCGACAGGTGTACCATCATAATGTGTCATAAACTCCATGTTAAATGCCTGAATGAGTCAGCAATTTTTTCATCACAAGCACAATTCTTAACTCGCTCTTATAACCACGTTTTTTATCGTACCAATACCACGATCGCACACGGCGTACCTCAATGCCTCGGGTCACTCACGGTGAAAACAAAAATCGCATTCGACTTTTACTTTTTGCGATAGAGCAATTTGTTCGGACATACGTTCTCTCATAGAGAGTCAGTGGGCTTTTAACTTGCAATACTGTTTGCATTTGCATAGACTAGCCCAGGTGAAAATGATACTTTGTTAATGATTCAAGGTCACCTGACCAACTCTCACACACGCGCGCACACATGCACATGCACGCACATGCACACATGTGCACGCACACACACATTGAAAGTCAATAGAGAAATTCGGGGAAACACGTAACTCTGTCATTTCTCAACCGTTCCGGATGCGGGGCGGCTCGCCAGAACCGGGCCGCCCCCCTGAGCGAAACCAAATGGACCCCTTAGCATGTTAGCATTAGCATGTTAGCATTAGCATGTTAGCATGTTAGCATTAGCATATTAGCATGTTAGCATTAGCATGTTAGCATTAGCATGTTAGCATTAGCATGTTAGCATTAGCATGTTAGCATGTTAGCATGTTAGCATTAGCATGTTAGCATGTTAGCATGTTAGCATTAGCATGTTAGCATGTTAGCATTAGCATGTTAGCATTAGCATGTTAGCATGTTAGCATTAGCATGTTAGCATTAGCATGTTAGCATGTTAGCAATAGCATGTTTAGCATGTTAGCATTAGCATGTTAGCATTAGCATGTTAGCATGTTAGCATTAGCATGTTAGCATTAGCATGTTAGCATGTTAGCATTAGCATGTTAGCATGTTAGCATGTTAGCATGTTAGCATTAGCATATTAGCATATTAGCATGTTAGCATTAGCATGTTAGCATTAGAATTTTAGCATGTTAGCATGTTAGCATTAACATGTTAGCATTAGCATGTTAGTATTAGAATGTTGGTGGCAACGTAATGTGCAATAAACTTAGACAAAATACCCCATTGAAAGTCAACCAAATGGACCCTTACAGGGTCTGAGAGGCTAAATGTCATCAAATGGTGGTCCGTGGCTCAAATGCTGCACAGACTTGGCGAGCTGCAGGCACCCAGTCAAATTTCCTGAAATTTGTTTCTAGTTATTATTATTGTTACTAGACACACACGCAGCCAGGGGGCGCTGCTGAGCGTGAGTATTTACATACTGTACTAGACACACGCACCGCCATACCATAGTGTGGTAGTAAATCAGTACTAGTTGGACTCCTGATATTCCATACATAGTGTGGTAGTAAATCAGTACTAGTTGGACTCCTAATATAGTCCATACATAGTGTGGTAGTAAATCAGTACTAGTTGGACTCCTAATATTCCATACATAGTGTGGTAGTAAATCAGTACTAGTTGGACTCCTGATATAGTCCATACATAGTGTGGTAGTAAATCAGTACTAGTTGGACTCCTAATATAGTCCATACATAGTGTGGTAGTAAATCAGTACTAGTTGGACTCCTGATATTCCATACATAGTGTGGTAGTAAATCAGTACTAGTTGGACTCCTGATATTCCATACATAGTGTGGTAGTAAATCAGTACTAGTTGGACTCCTGATATAGTCCATACATAGTGTGGTAGTAAATCAGTACTAGTTGGACTCCTAATATAGTCCATACATAGTGTGGTAGTAAATCAGTACTAGTTGGACTCCTGATATTCCATACATAGTGTGGTAGTAAATCAGTACTAGTTGGACTCCTGATATTCCATACATAGTGTGGTAGTAAATCAGTACTAGTTGGACTCCTGATATTCCATACATAGTGTGGTAGTAAATCAGTACTAGTTGGTCTCCTAATATTCCATACATAGTGTGGTAGTAAATCAGTACTAGTTGGTCTCCTAATATTCCATACATAGTGTGGTAGTAAATCAGTACTAGTTGGACTCCTAATATTCCATACATAGTGTGGTAGTAAATCAGTACTAGTTGGACTCCTAATATTCCATACATAGTGTGGTAGTAAATCAGTACTAGTTGGTCTCCTAATATTCCATACATAGTGTGGTAGTAAATCAGTACTAGTTGGACTCCTAATATTCCACAAATATTCCACAACTCAAATACAGGCAAATGATTATCAGTCCAAAGACAGAGGGATCTATCTATAAATGATTATCAGTCCAAAGACAGAGGGATCTATCTATAAATGATTATCAGTCCAAAGACAGAGGGATCTATCTATAAATGATTATCAGTCCAAAGACAGAGGGATCTATCTATAAATGATTATCAGTCCAAAGACAGAGGGATCTATCTATAAATGATTATCAGTCCAAAGACAGAGGGATCTATCTATAAATGATTATCAGTCCAAAGACAGAGGGATCTATCTATAAATGATTATCAGTCCAAAGACAGAGGGATCTATCTATAAATGATTATCAGTCCAAAGACAGAGGGATCTATCTATCACATCCAATATCAGTCATTATCACCGGACAGGAGTGCTCGTGTAGAGAGCGTTGCAGTCCCGCCCCCTACCAGGGCCCAGGAAATGATTCTCCGTTCATTTTCCTCATAGACTTTTCAAAAGGTATTTATTTAAAGACCTTTTAAGCCTCGTACAAAGCCAACTCTTGTCATGACCAATCATGTGACAACAAACCCATTTGTTTGGGCCAAAAAAAGAATTAGAAAGAAGAATTTGTTTGGTCCAAAATATTGTGTTTATTGTCATGGTTTGTCACAACTCGAGTTGGCTTTGTCCGCGGCGTAACCGTCTTTAAATAAATAGATTCCCTTGTTATTCCCCAGTATGTTGCGTTTCATTTTAACCAATAGATTCCCTTGTTATTCCCCAGTATGTTGTGTTTCATTTTAACCAATAGATTCCCTTGTTATTCCCCAGTATGTCATGTTTCATTTTAACCAATAGATTCCCTTGTTATTCCCCAGTATGTTGTGTTTCATTTTAACCAATAGATTCCCTTGTTATTCCCCAGTATGTTGTGTTTCATTTTAACCAATAGATTCCCTTGTTATTCCCCAGTATGTTGTGTTTCATTTTAACCAATAGATTCCCTTGTTATTCCCCAGTATTTATGATGAATTCATGACTATATTGAAGTGTCTATTTGTACGTCTCTAAATGTTTTGATGAATTGAACATGGTGGACCCTCTTGTAAACAAGTGTAATGCTTAATTGGGTCGTCCACTCACAGTTACTCTCTTTGTATTGAGTTTGTGCTTGAAATGTACTGTAATTCTGCAAACTGTTAATACATATTTCAATCAATCAATCAAAATATGTCATGTTTCAGTTTAACCAATAGATTCCCTTGTTATTCCCCAGTATGTCATGTTTCATTTTAACCAATAGATTCCCTTGTTATTCCCCAGTATGTTGTGTTTCATTTTAACCAATAGATTCCCTTGTTATTCCCCAGTATGTTATGTTTCATTTTAACCAATAGATTCCCTTGTTATTCCCCAGTATGTCATGTTTCATTTTATTTCAATACTCTACAAGGACAGGAAATACATTATTTCACACATTTATGTGGCAGTGTGACTAAAGTACAGAACCAGCCCTGCTAAGCTCTTATTACAAGGTTTCTTCGACTATGCAGCACCTCTTGGTACGACGAAGAATAAATCAGGCCTCACTGCACTTCACTCACTGTGGCCGTGGGAGGGGCCATATGGACACATACCTCCTGTTGGCCGTTAGGGGCCATATGGACACATACCTCCTGTTGGCCGTTAGGGGCCATATGGACACATACTTCCTGTTGGCCGTTAGGGGCCATATGGACACATACCTCCTGTTGGCCGTTAGGGGCCATATGGACACTTACCTCCTGTTGGCCGTTAGGGGCCATATGGACACATACCTCCTGTTGGCCGTTAGGGGCCATATGGACACATACCTCCTGTTGGCCGTTAGGGGCCATATGGACACATACCTCCTGTTGGCCGTTAGGGGCCATATGGACACTTACCTCCTGTTGGCCGTTAGGGGCCATATGGACACATACCTCCTGTTGGCCGTTAGGGGCCATATGGACACATACCTCCTGTTGGCCGTTAGGGGCCATATGGACACATACCTCCTGTTGGCCGTTAGGGGCCATATGGACACATACCTCCTGTTGGCCGTTAGGGGCCATATGGACACATACCTCCTGTTGGCCGTTAGGGGCCATATGGACACATACCTCCTGTTGGCCGTTAGGGGCCATATGGACACATACCTCCTGTTGGCCGTTAGGGGCCATATGGACACATACCTCCTGTTGGCCGTTAGGGGCCATATGGACACTTACCTCCTGTTGGCCGTTAGGGGCCATATGGACACATACCTCCTGTTGGCCGTTAGGGGCCATATGGACACATACCTCCTGTTGGCCGTTAGGGGCCATATGGACACATACCTCCTGTTGGCCGTTAGGGGCCATATGGACACATACCTCCTGTTGGCCGTTAGGGGCCATATGGACACATACCTCCTGTTGGCCGTTAGGGGCCATATGGACACATACCTCCTGTTGGCCGTTAGGGGCCATATGGACACATACCTCCTGTTGGCCGTTAGGGGCCATATGGACACATACCTCCTGTTGGCCGTTCAGGGGCCATATGGACACATACCTCCTGTTGGCCGTTAGGGGCCATATAGACACATACCTCCTGTTGGCCGTTAGGGGCCATATGGACACATGCCTCCTGTTGGCCGTTAGGGGCCATATGGACACATACCTCCTGTTGGCCGTTAGGGGCCATATGGACACTTACCTCCTGTTGGCCGTTAGGGGCCATATGGACACATACCTCCTGTTGGCCGTTAGGGGCCATATGGACACATGCCTCCTGTTGGCCGTTAGGGGCCATATGGACACATACCTCCTGTTGGCCGTTAGGGGCCATATGGACACTTACCTCCTGTTGGCCGTTAGGGGCCATATGGACACATACCTCCTGTTGGCCGTTAGGGGCCATATGGACACATACCTCCTGTTGGCCGTTAGGGGCCATATGGACACATACCTCCTGTTGGCCGTTAGGGGCCATATGGACACATACCTCCTGTTGGCCGTTAGGGGCCATATGGACACATACCTCCTGTTGGCCGTTAGGGGCCATATGGACACATACCTCCTGTTGGCCGTTAGGGGCCATATGGACACTTACCTCCTGTTGGCCGTTAGGGGCCATATGGACACATACCTCCTGTTGGCCGTTAGGGGCCATATGGACACATACCTCCTGTTGGCCGTTAGGGGCCATATGGACACATACCTCCTGTTGGCCGTTAGGGGCCATATGGACACATACCTCCTGTTGGCCGTTAGGGGCCATATGGACACATACCTCCTGTTGGCCGTTAGGGGCCATATGGACACATACCTCCTGTTGGCCGTTAGGGGCCATATGGACACATACCTCCTGTTGGCCGTTAGGGGCCATATGGACACATACCTCCTGTTGGCCGTTAGGGGCCATATGGACACTTACCTCCTGTTGGCCGTTAGGGGCCATATGGACACATACCTCCTGTTGGCCGTTAGGGGCCATATGGACACATACCTCCTGTTGGCCGTTAGGGGCCATATGGACACTTACCTCCTGTTGGCCGTTAGGGGCCATATGGACACTTACCTCCTGTTGGCCGTTAGGGGCCATATGGACACTTACCTCATGTTGGCCGTTAGGGGCCATATGGACACATACCTCCTGTTGGCCGTTAGGGGCCATATGGACACTTACCTCCTGTTGGCCGTTAGGGGCCATATGGACACATACCTCCTGTTGGCCGTTAGGGGCCATATGGACACATACCTCCTGTTGGCCGTTAGGGGCCATATGGACACATACCTCCTGTTGGCCGTTAGGGGCCATATGGACACATACCTCCTGTTGGCCGTTAGGGGCCATATGGACACATACCTCCTGTTGGCCGTTAGGGGCCATATGGACATATGCCTCCTGTTGGCCGTTAGGGGCCATATGGACACATACCTCCTGTTGGCCGTTAGGGGCCATATGGACACATACCTCCTGTTGGCCGTTAGGGGCCATATGGACACATACCTCCTGTTGGCCGTTAGGGGCCATATGGACACATACCTCCTGTTGGCCGTTAGGGGCCATATGGACACATACCTCCTGTTGGCCGTTAGGGGCCATATGGACACATGCCTCCTGTTGGCCGTTAGGGGCCATATGGACACATACCTCCTGTTGGCCGTTAGGGGCCATATGGACACATACCTCCTTTTTTTTTTTAATGTTTTTTTATCCCATGATTTTGTAACGCATTTTTCACCCCTGTCAATTATCTAATGTGATCCTGGGCTCTACACACCCTCCGCCAACCTAGTCCCCATATATGGGGGACATGGGGAGAGCAACGGACTTGAACTCATGCTTCCTTCATGCCCGAGTGTCCAAGTTGCTCCTTTACACCTGGACACATGCCTCCTTGACGCAAAAATAAATAACTAAGCTATCGGAAGCTATATTTTGTGGCACATTATGTTTAGTTTCCTCAGTGTTTGGGTCGGGAGTTGGGACATGTTCTGTGTCTGCTGTCTGTCTGCGTGGAGTGGGACATGTTCTGTGTCTGCTGTCTGTCTGCGTGGAGTGGGACATGTTCTGTGTCTGCTGTCTGTCTGCGTGGAGTTGGGACATGTTCTGTGTCTGCTGTCTGTCTGCGTGGAGTGGGACATGTTCTGTGTCTGCTGTCTGTCTGCGTGGAGTGGGACATGTTCTGTGTCTGCTGTCTGTCTGCGTGGAGTGGGACATGTTCTGTGTCTGCTGTCTGTCTGCGTGGAGTGGGACATGTTCTGTGTCTGCTGTCTGTCTGCGTGGAGTGGGACATGTTCTGTGTCTGCTGTCTGTCTGCGTGGAGTGCGTGCTGTCTGTCTGCGTGGAGTGCGTGCTGTCTGTCTGCGTGGAGTGCGTGCTGTCTGTCTGCGTGGAGTGCGTGCTGCGTGTATGAGTGGCTCATCATGCAGTAGATGCGCGCTGCGCGCTCCAGTGACGGCTGAGAACCATTAGTTAATTTGTGTGGGATATCTAAGGGCTTATTGGTGGGTTTTCTGCTAGATATTAAGGCCTGTTTAGGGTGTGTTTTAGTGGTGGGTTTTCCACTAGATATTAAGGCCTGTTTAGGGTGTGTTTTAGTGGTGGGTTTTCCACTAGATATTAAGGCCTGTTTAGGGTGTGTTTTAGTGGTGGGTTTTCCACTAGATATTAAGGCCTGTTTAGGGTGTGTTTTAGTGGTGGGTTTTCCACTAGATATTAAGGCCTGTTTAGGGTGTGTTTTAGTGGTGGGTTTTCCACTAGATATTAAGGCCTGTTTAGGGTGTGTTTTAGTGGTGGGTTTTCCACTAGATATTAAGGCCTGTTTAGGGTGTGTTTTAGTGGTGGGTTTTCCACTAGATATTAAGGCCTGTTTAGGGTGTGTTTTAGTGGTGGGTTTTCCACTAGATATTAAGGCCTGTTTAGGGTGTGTTTTAGTGGTGGTTTCGCCTGGAAGGCTCTGTGGAAACACTGTCTCTAAATGTTATGATGCATTGAACAAGGTGGACCCTCTTGTAAACAAGCAAGTGCAATGCTTTATTGGGTCGTCCACTCACAGTTAACAGTCTTTGTATTGAGTTGTGCTTGAAATGTACTGTAATTCTGCAAACTGTTAATAAATACTTCAATCAATCAATCAATAAATCAAAATGCCTATTAATATGTTCCATTTATCATGTGCATATTCAATTACTATATGGTAAAACCTGGACTGGTACGTAGCCCTCAGCTAGGTGGTAAAACCTGGACTGGTACGTAGCCCTCTAGGTGGTAAAACCTGGACTGGTACGTAGCCCTCAGCTAGGTGGTAAAACCTGGACTGGTACGTAGCCCTCAGCTAGGTGGTAAAACCTGGACTGGTACGTAGCCCTCTAGGTGGTAAAACCTGGACTGGTACGTAGCCCTCTAGGTGGTAAAACCTGGACTGGTACGTAGCCCTCTAGGTGGTAAAACCTGGACTGGTACGTAGCCCTCTAGGTGGTAAAACCTGGACTCTAGCTATGGACCAGTAGGGCATTAGAGCTATGGACCAGTAGGGCATTAGAGCTATGGACCAGTAGGGCATTAGAGCTATGGACCAGTAGGGCATTAGAGCTATGGACCAGTAGGGCATTAGAGCTATGGACCAGTAGGGCATTAGAGCTATGGACCAGTAGGGCATTAGAGCTATGGACCAGTAGGGCATTAGAGCTATGGACCAGTAGGGCATTAGAGCTATGGACCAGTAGGGCATTAGAGCTATGGACCAGTAGGGCATTAGAGCTATGGACCAGTAGGGTATTAGAGCTATGGACCAGAACGTCTAAAGGGTGAATGATAAACTCACCTCATCCTGTGAGACAGCTTGACTTCTCCTCTCTGTGCTGTGAAGACCCATCACGTGCGCGCGCGTGATGTATCTGAACCATGAGAGCCCCGGAGAAAAGTTGTGACACACGGCAGACAGCAGATCAAAGGTGATGTTGTTTTATTTCAGAGTACACAGCGCAGCATACAGGTTAAAGCTCACGCCAGCCAGAATGGCCTGACGTGCATCCACAAAGGGCTCGCGCCCAACTGACAAAATAGTCGCATCTTGGTCAACCTTTTAAGCAGTTTACATAAGTGTAGGGTGTCGACAGAAATATGCATACATTTTAGTGACAAGTCCTTTGATCAATCAGTCTGTTCCTTCATGTCAACAAACTCCTTTGTCATACAAATATCCACAGGAAGGCACATAGCAAATGGCAAGGCCCTCACCACACGGGTCCGGGTGTGTGAGCCTGGAGTGGAAGACAGTCACAGACACCTCCAAATGCCAACATGCAAGTCAAGATGAGCACAGTAGCACACATTACTTAGAATTATGAATTCCAGATTCCACACGCGTGCGTGCGTGCACGCGTGCCCTACTGCCCTAGGGCAGGGGTTCTCAACCCGTGGGTCGCGACCCCTCGGGGGGTCGCCAAATAATTTTAGGGGGTCCCCAAAAAAAAACATTTTTTTTTAAATTTTATTTTCACGATTTTTCAAAAATAGCAGACCTACAAGCTCGTAGCGCGCCACTCGGTGGCGCGCTATGAGCTTGTAGATCTGCTATTTTTCAATAGCTAAATTATAACAATGCTTAAAACACCAAAAGGGGTTCCCGCCCAAAATGGTTTAAGGTTATTGTAGCAGTCAATTTATATTGGGGGTCGGGAGGGGGCGGGGCGGGGGTCCCGAGACATTGCCGAAGCATTTCCGGGGGTCCCCGGCCAAAAACGTTGAGAACCCCTGCCCTAGGGCCCTAATGCCCTACTGGTCCATAGCTCTAATGCGCATGCACGCACGCACGCACGCATCCTAGAGCCCCTCAGGGACCCCCAGGGGTCCTAGAGCCCCTCAGGGACCCCCGGGGGTCCTAGAACCACCCCTCAGGGACCCACCTAGAACCCCTCAGGGACCCCCGGGGGTCCTAGAGCCCCTCAGGGACCCCCGGGGGTCCTAGAACCACCCCTCAGGGACCCCCCTAGAACCCCTCAGGGACCCCCGGGGGTCCTAGAGCCCCTCAGGGACCCCCGGGGGTCCTAGAGCCCCTCAGGGACCCCCAGGGGTCCTAGAACCCCTCCCCTCAGGGACCCCCAGGGGTCCTAGAGCCCCTCAGGGACCCCCGGTGGTCCTAGAGCCCCCCAGGGACCCCCGGGGGTCCTAGAACCCCTCAGGGACCCCCGGACCACTGGTTGAAAACCACTGCTCTAGAGCAGAGCCTCCCACCCTCTGGTGGTACTTGAGCACCCTCTGGTGGTACGCAGAGGAGTCGCCCCCAAAATACGAGAAAAAAGACCAAAGTGGAATGAAATGTTGATATTACTACGGGTAGTTCTTCTGACCAATCAGCAATTGGTTGAAACAGGCTCTCCAGCCGTGCTGAAATGAGCACGACATCACACCTAGACGTTAATAGAAGATTTGAGAAGGGATTAATCACGTTATAAACACGACATCACACCTAGACGTTAATAGAAGATTTGAGAAGGGATTAATCACGTTATAAACACGACATCACACCTAGACGTTAATAGAAGATTTGAGAAGGGATTAATCACGTTATAAACACGACATCACACCTAGACGTTAATAGAAGATTTGAGAAGGGATTAATCACGTTATAAACACGACATCACACCTAGACGTTAATAGAAGATTTGAGAAGGGATTAATCACGTTATAAACACGACATCACACCTAGACGTTAATAGAAGATTTGAGAACGGATTAGTCACGTTATAAACACGACATCACACCTAGACGTTAATAGAAGATTTGAGAAGGGATTAATCACGTTATAAACACGACATCACACCTAGACGTTAATAGAAGATTTGAGAAGGGATTAATCACGTTATAAACACGACATCACACCTAGACGTTAATAGATTTGAGAAGGGATTAATCACGTTATAAACACGACATCACACCTAGACGTTAATAGAAGATTTGAGAAGGGATTAATCACGTTATAAACACGACATCACACCTAGACGTTAATAGAAGATTTGAGAACGGATTAGTCACGTTATAAACACGACATCACACCTAGACGTTAATAGAAGATTTGAGAAGGGATTAATCACGTTATAAACACGACATCACACCTAGACGTTAATAGAAGATTTGAGAAGGGATTAATCACGTTATAAACACGACATCACACCTAGACGTTAATAGAAGATTTGAGAAGGGATTAATCACGTTATAAACACGACATCACACCTAGACGTTAATAGAAGATTTGAGAAGGGATTAATCACGTTATAAACACGACATCACACCTAGACGTTAATAGAAGATTTGAGAAGGGATTAATCACGTTATAAACACGACATCACACCTAGACGTTAATAGAAGATTTGAGAAGGGATTAATCACGTTATAAACACGACATCACACCTAGACGTTAATAGAAGATTTGAGAACGGATTAATCACGTTATAAACACGACATCACACCTAGACGTTAATAGAAGATTTGAGAAGGGATTAATCACGTTATAAACACGACATCACACCTAGACGTTAATAGAAGATTTGAGAAGGGATTAATCACGTTATAAACACGACATCACACCTAGACGTTAATAGAAGAATTGAGAAGGGATTAATCACGTTATAAACACGACATCACACCTAGACGTTAATAGAAGATTTGAGAAGGGATTAATGACGTTATAAATATCATCAGTTGTGCTGATTAGTGATTAGACTGAGTTTAGTGGCTCAGCCCATTTAAGCCTGACACCCAAATTAAAAAAATGTCTTCTAAATCCTGACAGTTTTCTGAAATAGCTGAAATATTGAGCACCACTGCCATAGAAACATAATGTTTCTATGGCAGTGGTGCTCAATATTTCATGTCAAGGACCCCAAAAATTATATGTAATAATTGGCCGCCGACCCCCGTCTGAAAATATGTTGTTCAGTGACCCCTCCAGAAGCAAAGATTTGAGTTAAAAAAAAAAACAAGATTTGCACCACATTTTCACGCTTTTTCAAAAATAGCAGACCTACAAGCTCGTAGCTACAAGCTTATCTGCTTTTTTTAATAGCTAAAGTATAACAGAATGCTTAAAACACCAAATGGGGTTCCTGTCCAAAATGGGTTAGGAATGGAACAACAAGGGCAGGTATTAACATCAGTTATTATGGAGGTACTTGGAGACACAGATTTTCTGAGGTGGTATTTTGAGAAGGGAGAGGAGTCTGGGACGTGTGGAGCGTTGTCCAGGGTGTTTTAGAGAAGGGAGAAGAGTCTGGGACGCGTGGAGCGTTGTCCAGGGTGTTTTAGAGAAGGGAGAAGAGTCTGGGACGTGTGGAGCGTTGTCCAGGGTGTTTTAGAGAAGGGCGAAGAGTCTGGGACGTGTGGAGCGTTGTCCAGGGTGTTTTAGAGAAGGGAGAAGAGTCTGGGACGTGTGGAGCGTTGTCCAGGGTGTTTTAGAGAAGGGAGAAGAGTCTGGGACGTGTGGAGCGTTGTCCAGGGTGTTGTAGAGAAGGGAGAAGAGTCTGGGACGTGTGGAGCGTTGTCCAGGGTGTTTTAGAGAAGGGAGAAGAGTCTGGGACGTGTGGAGCGTTGTCCAGGGTGTTTTAGAGAAGGGAGAAGAGTCTGGGACGTGTGGAGCGTTGTCCAGGGTGTTTTAGAGAAGGGAGAAGAGTCTGGGACGTGTGGAGCGTTGTCCAGGGTGTTTTAGAGAAGGGAGAAGAGTCTGGGACGTGTGGAGCGTTGTCCACGGTGTTTTAGAGAAGGGAGAAGAGTCTGGGACGTGTGGAGCGTGGTCCAGGGTGTTTTAGAGAAGGGAGAAGAGTCTGGGACGTGTGGAGCGTTGTCCAGGGTGTTTTAGAGAAGGGAGGAGAGTCTGGGACGTGTGGAGCGTTGTCCAGGGTGTTTTAGAGAAGGGAGAAGAGTCTAGGACGCGTGGAGCGTTGTCCAGGGTGTTTTAGAGAAGGGAGGAGAGTCTGGGACGTGTGGAGCGTTGTCCAGGGTGTTTTAGAGAAGGGAGAAGAGTGTGTGCGTGTGCGTGTGTGTGTGTGTGTGTGTGTGTACAGAAAGGTGAAAGACCATCACTGCAAAAAGTTACATCCAAAATGTTTTTCTTTCTTTTCTTTATATTTTTTAATTATTTACTTCTTCTTTAAACAACAGCATTGGTTACATCTTATTGAAGATATGAGTAAATATACATTCAGGTTCAACATAAACGTGAAATTACATGTTATGGTTTTTAGATGTAGATTTTCCACAACATTCTGTCACAAAGATGCAAAACGATAATAAAGTCAAACTATAATTTATCTGATTGACTTTTATACTTAAATGGTGTTAAAGAGGCCCCGCCCCCTTCCTATACAAACACACTGTAACTTCAACCTCGACCCCTGACCTCAGATGACCTCAGATGACCCTCAGATGACCCCAGATGACCTCAGATGACCCCAGATAACCCTCAGATGACCCTCAGTTAACCTCAGATGACCCCATATGACCCTCAGATGACCTCAGATGACCCCTGTCTAAAAATAGTTTGTGTTAGAGACACACAGAGCCCCCCCCACCCCCCCGTCGCTATGGAAACCAAACCATATTCATTAAACACCCCCCCCCCCCCCCCCCACCACACCTGTTCCTGATTATTACATTATAATACAACACACTGTCTGTCTGTCCTCACAGCCTGTCTGTCTGTCCTCACAGCCTGTCTGTCTGTCCTCACAGCCTGTCTGTCTGTCCTCACAGCCTGTCTGTCTGTCCTCACAGCCTGTCTGTCTGTCCTCACAGCCTGTCTGTCTGTCCTCACAGCCTGTCTGTCCTCACACAGAGACACAGAGGAGGAGTCAGTGAAAAACCCAAACCCAGCGTACAGAGCTTGAGTGAAGGTGGTCTGGACGGTGTACAGGTGAGTCAGAGTGTCCTCTAACACTCTGTAGAAGGACAGAGTCCCAGCGGGACGGTCCAGATACACTGCTACTCTGGTGGAGCCAGAGGGACGGATAGGAAGGACAGTCCTCTTACTATTGTGATAGACAGAGTAAAGCTCACCACCGTCTGTACAGTCCAGACACCAGGAATGTTCATTCCTTCCAAACCCACAGTCCTGACCCGCTCCTTTCCTACTGATGTCTCTGTCAGTCACTCCTATCCTAACCACTCCACTGAACTGTACCTCACTGTAGCAGCGTTCATCTACACTCTCTGAACTCAGAACCTGAATCGTTCTATCAAACCTGTCAGGATGATCAGGATATGAATGAGGCTGATCATCCTGACGTGTCGCCTTCCTGTTGTTCTCAGACAGAGAGAGGGCTGGGTGTGCTGTGTTTGTGTCCAGAGTGAGACGCTGGAAATCTGATGAGAAAACAACACAGTACACATTAAATACATCATTCACTGAATGATTGACACACACACACACACACACACACACACACACACACACACACACACACACACACACACACACACACACACACACACACACACACACACACACACACACACACACACACACACACACACACACACACACACACACACACACACACACACACACACACACACACACACACACACACACACACACGGCATGGAGGGGGGGGGGGGGTGGCTGGGGGGGGGAACTTTAAACATGAATATTGTGAGGATGTATAGATCATGAATGGTTCTCAGTGTGTTCCAGGGACCCCCAGGGGTCCTTGAGGTGTTCCAGGGGGTCCGGGGACCCCCAGGGGTCCTTGAGGTGTTCCAGGGACCCCCAGGGGTCCTTGAGGTGTTCCAGGGGGTCCCCAGGGGTCCTTGGAGGGTTCCAGGGGGTCCGGGGACCCCCAGGGGTCCTTGAGGTGTTCCAGGGACCCCCAGGGGTCCTTGAGGTGTTCCAGGGGGTCCAGGGACCCCCAGGGGTCCTTGAGGTGTTCCAGGGGGTCCCCAGGGGTCCTTGGAGGGTTCCAGGGGGTCCGGGGACCCCCAGGGGTCCTTGAGGTGTTCCAGGGGGTCTGGGGACCCCCAGGGGTCCTTGAGGTGTTCCAGGGGGTCCAGGGACCCCCAGGGGTCCTTGAGGTGTTCCAGGGACCCCCAGGGGTCCTTGAGGTGTTCCAGGGGGTCCTCAGCAACATTCATGTTTACAGCATCAGAATCAGTGGAACCACTTCAACCATATTATATACACTGACTATCTGAAGATAGCAGATCTACAAGCTCACAACGCGTCACACCGCAACACGTCCCCGGACCCCCTGGAACCCTCCAAGGACCCCTATGAACTTGTAGATCTGCTATTTTAGAAAAATCGAGAAAATGTGGCGCAAATCTTTGAATAAAATTATATATTCTTTCAGAGCGAACGTTTTTAACTCAAATCTTTGCTTCTGGGGGGGGGGGGGGGGGGGTCCCTGGAACAACATATTTTCAGATGGGGGTCGGCGGCCAAATACAGATAATTCTGGGGCTCCTTGACATGAAATAGTTTGAAAGAATATATATTCAAAGATTTGTGCCACATTTTCACGATTTTTCAAAAATAGCAGACCTACAAGCTCCCTTAGGGGACACAGACGCATTCCAGGTCTTAATGGGTTTAACTGTCTGTCTGTCTGTCTGTTCCCTCTACACAAAATCTGTCTAAAATATCAGATCTACAAGCTCAGAACCATTAACCCCTTAAAGTCTGCATCCCGAAGTTGGACAGTTCTTGATACGTGAACATTCATTTTAACCACTTTAGCTGGGGACCCCCTGGAACCCTCCAAGGACCCCCTGGAACCCTCCAAGGACCCCTGGGGGTCACCCTCCAAGGACCCCTGGGAGTCCCCGGACCCCCTGGAACCCTCCAAGGACCCCTGGGGACCCCCTGGAACCCTCCAAGGACCCCTGGGGGTCCCTGGGACCCTCCAAGGACCCCTGGGGACCCTCCAAGGACCCCTGGGGACCCCCTGGAACCCTCCAAGGACCCCTGGGGACCCCCTGGAACACTCCAAGGACCCCTGGGGACCCCCTGGAACCCTCCAAGGACCCCTGGGGACCCCCTGGACCCCTCCAAGGACCCCTGGGGACCCCCTGGAACACTCCAAGGACCCCTGGGGACCCCCTGGAACCCTCCAAGGACCCCTGGGGACCCCCTGGAACACTCCAAGGACCCCTGGGGACCCCCTGGACCCCTCCAAGGACCCCTGGGGACCCCCTGGAACACTCCAAGGACCCCTGGGGACCCCCTGGGGACCCCCTGGACCCCTCCAAGGACCCCTGGGGACCCCCTGGAACACTCCAAGGACCCCTGGGGACCCCCTGGAACCCTCCAAGGACCCCTGGGGACCCCCTGGAACACTCCAAGGACCCCTGGGGACCCCCTGGAACCCTCCAAGGACCCCTGGGGACCCCCTGGAACCCTCCAAGGACCCCTGGGGACCCCCTGGAACACTCCAAGGACCCCTGGGGACCCCCTGGACCCCTCCAAGGACCCCTGGGGGTCCCCTGGAACCCTCCAAGGACCCCTGGGGACCCCCTGGAACCCTCCAAGGAACCCTGGGGGTCCCCGGACCCCCTGGAACCCTCCAAGGACCCCTGGGAGTCCCCGGACCCCCTGGAACCCTCCAAGGACCCCTGGGGGTCCTCATGGAACCCTGGAACAATCCAAGGACCCCTGGGGACCCCCTGGAACCCTCCAAGGACCCCTGGGGACCCCCTGGAACCCTCCAAGGACCCCTGGGGACCCCCTGGACCCCTCCAAGGACCCCTGGGGACCCCCTGGGGACCCCCTGGGGACCCCTGGGGACCCCCTGGAACCCTCCAAGGACCCCTGGGGACCCCCTGGAACCCTCCAAGGACCCCTGGAACCCTCCAAGGACCCCTGGGGTCCCCCTGGAACCCTCCAAGGAACCCTGGGGACCCCCTGGAACCCTCCAAGGAACCCTGGGGGTCCCCCTGGAACCCTCCAAGGACCCCTGGGGGTCCCCATGGAACCCTGGAACCCTCCAAGGACCCCTGGGGACCCCCTGGAACCCTCCAAGGAACCCTGGGGGTCCCCGGACCCCCTGAAGGACCCCCTGGAACCCTCCAAGGACCCCTGGGGGTCCCCCTGGAACCCTCCAAGGACCCCTGGGGGTCCCCCTGGAACCCCTGAAGGTCCCCCTGGAACCCCACCAAGGAACCCCGGGGGTCCCCGGACCCCCTGAAGGTCCCCCTGGAACCCCACCAGGGAACCCTGGGGGTCCCCCTGGAACCCCACCAAGGACCCCTGGGGGTCCCCCTGGAACCCTCCAAGGACCCCTGGGGGTCCCCCTGGAACCCCTGAAGGTCCCCCTGGAACCCCACCAAGGAAAGCAAGGTTCCAGGGGGACCTTCAGGGGGACCTTCAGGGGGTCCCCGGACCCCCTGAAGGTCCCCCTGAAGGTCCCCCTGGAACCCCACCAAGGAACCCTGGGGGTCCCCGGACCCCACATTGAGAACCATGACCACTTTAACCCTTCATGGACCGCTTGGTGTCTCCAGGACCACACTCCAACTCTCTGTTGAAAATAAACGATCTACAAGCTCACGTTGAGCTTGCGTTGAGCTTGTAGATCTGATATTTGGATGAATGTTCACGTATTAAGAACTGTCCAACATCAGGACGCAGGCTTTAATGGGTTAACCCATTAAGACCTGGAATGCGTCTGTGTTCCCTACAAGCTTGTAGATCTGCTATTTTTGAAAAATCGTGAAAATGTGGCACAAATCTTTGAATATATATTCTTTCAGAGCGAACATTTTTACCTCAAATCTTTGCTTCTGGGGGGTCCCTGGAACAACATATTTTCAGATGGGGGTCCGCGGTCATACAGATAATTTGTCCATGACATGAAAAAGTTTGAGCACCACTGATACGTTTTTAAGAAAACTGTCTTAATCCATTTATACCTGATGACGATTCTACAAAATGTATTTTCTGAAAAACCTCATGTTTCTGTCAGTGGTTCTCAAACTATTTCATGTCAAGGAGCCCCAGAATTATCTGAATTTGGCCGCCGACCCCCATCTGAAAATATGTTGTTCCAGGGACCCCACCCCCCCCCCAGAAGCAAAGATTTGCGCCACATTTCCACGATTTTTCAAAAATAGCAGATCTACAAGTTCATAGCGCGGCTATGAACTGGTTGTTCCCGTCTAGAATGGGTTAATGGGCTAGACAGACAGACAGACAGACAGACAGACAGACAGACAGACAGACAGACAGACAGACAGACAGACAGACAGACAGACAGACAGACAGACTCACGTGTTGTAAGGAGTTGAGGTTTAGTCCAGTGTTCTCCTCCATGATTCACACTGTAGGAAGTAGAACAACAATGAATCAAGTCAAAACCTCTGCTGCTTAATGTCTCACATCGGCCTGTTTTAGTCCCACCAAATATTTACTGAACACATTTTGTCATCATTCTCCCACAGACTCTGTCCAAACATCACACACATTGCTACGCCATATCTCTATGGTCATGTGATTAAGACGTATCTCTCAGATTTGGATAAGATTGGCTTCCATAGTTTGCAGGAGTGTCTCGTTTTGAACAAAATGCTTCAAATCATGAACGCAGCGTCTGATTGACTGTGAAACATTCCTGGCTCACAATAAGCTACCCGTCCTGGCGGAGACCTGTGTTCTGAGGAGCACATGTTTCTAGTTTAAACAGTCTTTCTCTGTGTGTTAAATTATAGATTATGATCTATAGTCTACTGACCACCATGGACACAGTCCTATAGTCTACTGACCAACATGGACACAGTCCTATAGTCTACTGACCACCATGGACACAGTCCTATAGTCTACTGACCACCATGGACACAGTCCTATAGTCTACTGCCCAACATGGACACAGTCCTATAGTCTACTGACCAACATGGACACAGTCCTATAGTCTACTGACCAACATGCAGGACACAGTCCTATAGTCTACTGACCAACATGGACACAGTCCTATAGTCTACTGCCCAACATGGACACAGTCCTATAGTCTACTGACCAACATGGACACAGTCCTATAGTCTACTGCCCAACATGGACACAGTCCTATAGTCTACTGACCAACATGGACACAGTCCTATAGTCTACTGCCCAACATGGACACAGTCCTATAGTCTACTGACCACCATGGACACAGTCCTATAGTCTACTGACCAACATGGACACAGTCCTATAGTCTACTGACCAACATGGACACAGTCCTATAGTCTACTGACCAACATGGACACAGTCCTATAGTCTACTGACCAACATGCAGGACACAGTCCTATAGTCTACTGCCCAACATGGACACAGTCCTATAGTCTACTGACCAACATGGACACAGTCCTATAGTCTACTGCCCAACATGGACACAGTCCTATAGTCTACTGCCCAACATGGACACATTCCTATAGTCTACTGACCAACATGGACACAGTCCTATAGTCTACTGCCCAACATGGACACAGTCCTATAGTCTACTGCCCAACATGGACACAGTCCTATAGTCTACTGACCACCATGGACACAGTCCTATAGTCTACTGACCAACATGGACACAGTCCTATAGTCTACTGCCCAACATGGACACGGTCCTATAGTCTACTGCCCAACATGGACACGGTCCTATAGTCTACTGACCAACATGGACACGGTCCTATAGTCTACTGACCAACATGGACACGGTCCTATACTCTACTGACCACCATGGACACAGTCTTATAGTCTACTGACCAACATGGACACAGTCCTATAGTCTACTCACTTGACAGTCTCCAGAGCAGCAGACAGCTCCTTCAGAGCAGACTCTCCTAAGTGGCTGAAGTTCAAGTCCAGCTGTTTCAGCTGGGAGGAGGGGTTGGAGGTCACAGCTGAAGCCAGAGCAGAACAGCCTTCCTCTGTGACTCCACAGCCTGACAACCTGCAGAGAAATACACATTTAACAAAGTGCTGTTGATGTTCAAGTAGAGATCCACACAGAGAGAACACACATTATTTACCCCAGGATCTGCAGTCCACACTGTGGACTCTTCAGGACAGCAGAGAGCTGGAGCAGTTGTGATTCCTGCAGGCAGATGAAACTGAGGTCCAATTCTCTCAGATGGAGAAGATTAGAGCTGAGAGCTGAGAGCAGAACTTCAAGTCCTGTCTGTGTGATGGTACAGCCAGCAAGTCTGTAAGTACACATGAAATATCTGGACTGAATATCAGAGGTTTGGAGTAAAGACCCCAAGAGATGGAAAGAGAAGGCAGGACAACATATTGTAGTTACTGTACCGTAGCATTGATAATGATAATCCCCTAGCAGCCATGATGGATCACATATTGTAGTTACTGTACCGTAGCATTGAAAATGATAATCCCCTAGCAGCCATGATGGATCACATATTGTAGTTACTGTACCGTAGCATTGATAATGATAATCCCCTAGCAGCCATGATGGATCACATATTGTAGTTACTGTACCGTAGCATTGATAACGATAATCCCCTAGCAGCCATGATGGATCACATATTGTAGTTACTGTACCGTAGCATTGATAATGATAATCCCCTAGCAGCCATGATGGATCACATATTGTAGTTACTGTACCGTAGCATTGATAACGATAATCCCCTAGCAGCCATGATGGATCACATATTGTAGTTACTGTACTGTAGCATTGATAATGATAATCCCCTAGCAGCCATGATGGATCACATATTGTAGTTACTCTACTGTGATGTGAGAGTGTGAACTAAACAAAACTCTGACCATATAATTATTCTAATCAGTGTGGGATACCATGATGTCCATGACTTTATTCACACGTTGTTATTAGAATGAAACAATACATAATAAAACAGAACTAATCTAAATAATAATGTGACCTCAGTATCTCCAGTTGACAGTTTGGACTCTTCAATGCAGCAGAGAGCAGGTCCATGGATGGATCCGTTATGTTATTATAACTGATGTCCAATTCTCTTAGATGTGAAGGATTAGAGCTGAGAGCTGAAGCCACAATCTCATATGCTGGCTGACGGAGGTCACAGCCAACAAGTCTGTAAATGTAGATGATGTAAAATCAGTGATTATCAACACAGATTAGATCAAGTTCATGTTCAAGGAAATTAACTATAAAGTGTAATGTAAATGTACCAATGTCTAGGGGTACCAATAGGGGTACCAATGTCTAGGGGTACCAATAGGGGTACCAATGTCTAGGGGTACAAATAGGGGTACCAATGTCTAGTTGGTCAGATATTGACAGGTCATAAGAACAGAGAACCAGAAAACATCCCAGTGATCTATATTAATACCAGTGTGTAACTCGTATGGATCTAGAATCTGCATTTATGGATAAATCATCACATTCCATGATACTCTCTCTCTCTCTCTCTCTGTGTGTCTCTCTCTGTGTCTCTCTCTGTGTCTCTCTCTGTGTCTCTCTCTGTGTCTCTCTCTCTCTATCTCTCTCTCTCTCCCCCCTCTCTCTCTCTCTCTCTCTCTCTCCCCCCCCTCTCTCTCTCTCCCCCCCTCTCTCTCTCTCTCTCTCTCTCTCTCCCCCTCCCCCCTCTCTCTCTCCCCCCCCTCTTCCCCCCCCTCTCCCCCCCCCCCCCCCCTCTCTCTCTCTCTCTCTCTCTCCTCCCCACCCCGCCTACTAACCGAGCCTTTCTGCAGTTCCTCACAGCTGGGACCAGACTGTTTTTCCCCCATGATGATGTGTTGTATTGGTGCATGTCCAACTCCTCCAGAACCTCCTCTGACGTCAGCAGCATGAAGGCCAGAGCTGAACACTGGCTCGCAGACAGTTTTGTCTTTGATCTGTCCGCTGACTTCAGGTACTGTTGGATCTCCTGATGTACTGAGTGGTCGTTCATCTCCATCAGACAGTGGAAGATGTTGATGAATCTGTCAGGAGAGAGACTCCCATCTTTATTTGTCATCTCCTTCAGGTTGTTGATGGCTCTCTGGATGCTCTCTGGACTGTTCTCTGTCTGACCCAGCAGGCCTCCTAACAGACTCGGGTTGGACTCCAGTGAGAGGCCATGAAGGAAGCGGACAAAGAGGTCCAGGTGGCCGTTCTTACTCTTCAGGGATTTTTGCACGGCTCTCTGCAGGAAGACATCCAGGGTCATTTCTTCTTCTTCTTCTCCTCCCAGGAATGTCTTCAGGACCTCCATGTTCTTCTGTGTGAAACAGTGCATCAGGTAGACTGCAGCCAGGAACTCCTGGATGCTCAGATGAACAAAGCTGTAGATCTTTCTCTGAGATTGAACGGTCTCTTCTTTGAAGATCTCTGTGCACACTCCCGAGTACAGCGAGGCGTCGTTCACATCGAGACCACACTCTTCCAGGTCTTCTTGGTAGAACATGACGCTGCCTTTCTCCAGATGTTTAAACGCCAGCATGCCCAGATTCAGGAGAAACAACCTCTCAGTCTCCCTTCTTTTTTCTCGGATTCTCTCTTTTTTGCTTTTTTGCTTTTTCTTTTCTTTTCTTTTCACCTCATGAGTCTCGTCATACTTCGTCTTCATCCTCCTTAACTGGAGCGAGATGAAGTGTCTGTACATCCCAGTCAGGTTCTTGGGCAGCTGTCCTGTCTCGTCTGTCTTCACCAGGTCCTCCACAACGGTAGCGGTCATCCAACAGAAGACTGGGATGTGACACATGATGTGGATGCTCTTTGATGTCTTCACGTGTGAGATGATGGTGCTGGCCAGCTCCTCATCCTCACTGAACATCTTCCTGAAGAACTCCTCCTTCTGGGGGTCTGTGAACCCTCGTACTTCTGTCACCATGTCAATGCATGCAGGAGGGATCTGATTGGCTGCTGCAGGTCTGGTGGTTATCCAGAGGAGAGCCGAGGGGAGCAGATTCCCCTTGATGAGGTTCGTCAGCAGCATGCCCACCGATGATGTCACCGTGACATCAGAGACGACGTCATTGTTGTCGAAGACATCAGAATCGACGTCTATGTTCTGGAATTTCAGCGGAAACCTGCTTTCATCGAGACCATCGACGATGAAGCCAACTTTCCAGGCAGCGAGCTGCTCTGCTGTGACCTTCTTTAACGTTGGATGGAAAACATGGATCAGTGAGAGAAGACTGTGCTGCTCATCTCGGACCAAGTTCAGCTCCCGGAATGAGAAGAGAACCAGGAGAATGATGTCTTGGTTCTCCAAACCTCTTGCCCAGTCCAGAGCGAACTTACGCACAGAGAATGTCTTTCCGATGCCAGCGATGCCCTTGGTCAGAACTCTGCTGCTGGGTGTGTCTCTGCCAGGGAGGAGGGTCTTAAAGACGGCACGGCACTTGATTAGGACGTCATGGAGGGTCTTCATGTTGGAGGCGGTCTCAAGCTGCCACACCTCATGTTGCTGATTAACCCCTTCACTCCCTCCCGCTGATAGGTGGAGGTCTGTGTAGATGTTGGAGAGGGAGGAGGGCAGTTCAATGACGTATGTCACGCCATCAAGACTCTCCAAAGTGAACTTATAGACCTTTAGATCCTCCGGCAGACTGACATCTGATATGAGAAGACAATTAATACATTATGCTTCATTTACAACTTTACATTGAACAATCCATAGCATTAAAACTATGTATTAAATATCCTCCAGAAAATATATGATTTGAAAAGAAAGAAATTTGGCTAAAATAAATAACGTTGCATCATTTGTTTTAGTCTAAATGTATATTTTATCATCAGTATTTGGACATTGATACAGGAATACAACATGGATATTTAATCTGATGTCGTCTGCTGCTATTTAAACATTTCATTAATTGATATAAAATGTTAATGAGTGTAAAATGTGTCCAGTCTTACTGTGTCCAGGTGTGGTTTGACTGAATGTCTTCTGTCCAGGTGTGTTTCTGAATGTCTCTCTGTGGAGATGAAGACAATACAATATAGATAAGAGATAGTTTAATATACAAACTTTATTTATAGAGTACTGTGAGAGTATAGAGTAATATTTATAGAGCACGTTTAAAACAACCAACATTCACCAAAGTCCTGAACAGAATCTACAGATCAGAAGCAAAACAAAACAAGCAAAGAAAAAACAATGTAGAAGAAACACAACATGAGAAATGTCAACATGATCACAGGAATAACGTAGAAGCACGAAAGATACAAACACAGAAAACTACAGTGAAAACAAACATTAGACTCAGATGGAATGAAAATCCAGAGAAAATAGATCTTGAGCTGAGATTTCAAAATAAAAGCATGAATTGCGGTTTCTAACTGTTTTGAGGGAAGATATGGCTTGACCTTTGCGAGGAGGCGGAGTTGGAAGAAGCTGGTCTTAACGACATGTGAACTGATTTGCTTATCGAATTTAAAATAACTATCGAGGATAATGCAGAGGTTTTTAGCAGATGTGCAGATGTTGGAATTGAGGGTGTCCGGTGCGTTGAGGGGTGGGGCCAGATGTTGATCCAAAAATGAAATTAAAAATGACTGTAATTGGTTATAAACTATTTTCTCCAAAACCTTTAATACAAATGGTAGTTGTGAAATGGGCCTACATTTTATATTTTACTCATGATCAGAGCTTCCGTTGCTCCAGATATATATATTTTACTTTAGAGACAAATTCATACAATTATCATGTGAATGAAAAAGTCACTTTGTTCAAGAGGATGTATTGTTATGTCCCAACAAGTATAAGAGAGTCTAATCTGTGGGTTTCCTTTCACAATATTACAGTTCCATGAAAACAGGACAACAATGAATGAAATAATATCACCAGTAAAATGTACTGTAAATACAGTACAATACAAGTTGCACAGATAGATTAGAGGTTATTATTTCTGGCCCGCAATATTATTTTGAGAATAATGTGTTGGGGTGTTTTATGACCCTCCCCCCACAAAATAAAGAAATTAATAATTATTAATAATAGTTGGTAAATCAGTTTAGGGATAATATTACGTTGTGGTTTTACTAGGCATGTTAAAGACTGTAGTTACAGGGCCTGGCCAAGAGGGGGCACAAGAACACCATGTTATGGTCGTGAGTTTTTCCTCCACCTGTTCATGTCTTCCTTTTATTATGTTTACTTTTCATGATAGCTGTAGGTGGAGCAACAAGTGTGGAAGAAAATTCAAAATGGCGGAAAGCTATCCTGACGCAAATGGGCGTGGCCTATATGGGGAGATGCGTCATGACCCAAGGAATCCAAGGAAAGTGACATTTTGACTTTACAACATACGGTTCAAGAGTTATAAGGTGAAATGTAAAGTGGGCTGTTTTAGCGCCACCATGAAGCCGACTGATGTAATTATTTATTACATTAATTTGAATAATTATTATGAACCTCCCCTCCAAGTGTTGTGACTGTAGCTCCGACGGTTTCTGAGAGAAAAATACTTGAGGTGAGTTTGTGCATTTCCCCATGTAAGTGGATAGGAAGTTTTAATGCACTAATAAATTAGTTATTAATCAATGAATTGTTAAATAGAAAAAAAGACTTCGTTAAGACCTCCGTAATATTATGGTCAACGCCTGTGTGAAACGTGGGAGCGATTGGTGCAGACAGTGAGGAGCTACGGCAGTGTTTCTGACACACATTCAGACATTCATTCATTCAGACATTGAGTTAATTATAGTATGATGATGATGATGATGATAACAGTTACATAGACACCATGTATACTTGTATACATGGTGTATACATACCTAATTGTGTAATGTATGGATGATATGGATTTATATTATATGGATTTATGGAGCATTTATATTTTACTCGTGATCAGAGCATCCGTTGCTCCAGACTGTATGACGGAAGCATTTATATTTTACTCACAATATATTTATAGAGGGTTGACATACTTAGCGTGTGGAGGTCCAGGTTCATTACTGAAGTTAGCACCCCAGTCTTTAGACTTGTCACTCTTCACAGACAGAAGGCTGGGAGTTGGAGACTCTGCTCTGTGGTCAACACTTCTGGAATCATAAAACATATTCATACAATTATCATGTGAATGAAAAAGTCACTTTGTTCAAGAGGATGTATTGTTATGTCCCAACAAGTATAAGAGAGTCTAATCTGTGGGTTTCCTTTCACAATATTACAGTTCCATGAAAACAGGACAACAATGAATGAAATAGAGAGAACACAACATCTTGGGTTTCAACGTTCTTAATCATTATGTGTCGTTCTACAAGTAGAGAGAACACAACATCTTGGGTTTCAGCTACTGAACACTGCAGCAACAAGACAAACAGCAACACATAGAAATATGTTAACGATAGAAGATAAAAAGAATAAAAACTATAAAATGATGATAACAGTTACATAGACACCATGTATACTTGTATACATGGTGTATACATACCTAATTGTGTAATGTATGGATAATATGGATTTATATTATATGGATTTATGGAGCATTTATATTTTACTCATGATCAGAGCTTCCGTTGCTCCAGACTGTATGACGGAAGCATTTATATTTTACTCGTGATCAGAGCTTACGTTGCTCCAGACTGTATGACGGAAGCATTTATATTTTACTCATGATCAGAGCTTCCGTTGCTCCAGACTGTATGACGGAAGCATTTATATTTTACTCGTGATCAGAGCTTGCGTTGCTCCAGACTGTACGACGGAAGCATTTATATTTTACTCGTGATCAGAGCTTCCGTTGCTCCAGACTGTACGACGGAAGCATTTATATTTTACTCGTGATCAGAGCTTCCGTTGCTCCAGACTGTATGACGGAAGCATTTATATTTTACTCATGATAAGAGCTTCTGTTGTTCCAGACTGTATGACGGAAGCATTTATATTTGACTCATGATCAGAGCTTCCGTTGCTCCAGACTTTATGACGGAAGCATTTATATTTTACTCGTGATCAGAGCTTCCGTTGCTCCAGACTGTATGATGGAAGCATTTATATGTTACTCATGATCAGAGCTTCCGTCTCTCCAGACTGTATGATGGAAGCATTTATATTTTACTCATGATCAGAGCTTCCGTTGCTCCAGACTGTATGACGGAAGCATTTATATTTGACTCATGATCAGAGCTTCCGTTGCTCCAGACTGTATGACGGAAGCATTTATATTTTACTCATGATGAGAGCTTCCGTTGGCACCGTTGCTCCAGACTGTTATATTTTACTCATGATCAGAGCTTCCGTTGCTCCAGACTGTATGACGGAAGCATTTATATTTGACTCGTGATCAGAGCTTCCGTTGCTCCAGACTGTATGACGGAAGCATTTATATTTTACTCGTGATCAGAGCTTGCGTTGCTCCAGACTGTACGACGGAAGCATTTATATTTTACTCGTGATCAGAGCTTCCGTTGCTCCAGACTGTACGACGGAAGCATTTATATTTTACTCGTGATCAGAGCTTCCGTTGCTCCAGACTGTATGACGGAAGCATTTATATTTTACTCATGATGAGAGCTTCCGTTGCTCCAGACTGTATGACGGAAGCATTTATATTTTACTCATGATATATTTATAGAGGATTAACATACTGTGAGTGTGGAGGTCCAGGTTCATTACTGAAGTCCGGACCGGGCCATCCTTTAGACCGGTCACTCTTCACAGACAGAAGGCTGGGAGTTGGAGACTCTGCTCTGTGGTCAACACTTCTGGAATCATAAAACATATTCATACAATTATCATGTGAATGAAAAAGTCACTTTGTTCAAGAGGATGTATTGTTATGTCCCAACAAGTATAAGAGAGTCTAATCTGTGGGTTTCCTTTCACAATATTACAGTTCCATGAAAACAGGACAACAATGAATGAAATAATATCACCAGTAAAATGTACTGTAAATACAGTACAATACAAGTTGCACAGATAGATTAGAGGTTATTATTTCTGGCCCGCAATATTATTTTGAGAATAATGTGTTGGGGTGTTTTATGAAGTAAAAAAAAGGTGAAGTACATATAATTGGTAAATCAGTTTAGGGATAATATTACGTTGTGGTTTTACTATGCATGTTAAAGACTAGTTACAGGGCCTGGCCAAGAGGGGGCACAAGAACACCAGACTAGGACTAGGCTGTCAGTAGGAGGAAACCAGCCTCTTGGAGGAATTATAATATTACATGTTTTTGATTGATTGATTGATTGATTGATTGATTGATTGAATAGTTTATTAGACATTAATGTAAAAACAGCAACAGAGTACAGTCAAACACTTCTATAACTTGTATTGTACAGTGTTAGTGTATATTGTATAGTGTTATAGTGTATTTTGTATAGTGTTATAGTGTGTATATTTATAGAGGATTAACATACTTAGCGTGTGGAGGTCCAGGTTCATTACTGAAGTTAGGAGACATTCCTTTAGACTTGTCACTCTTCACAGACAGAAGGCTGGGAGTTGGAGACTCTGCTCTGTGGTCAACACTTCTGGAATCATAAAACATATTCATACAATTATCATGTGAATGAAAAAGTCACTTTGTTAGACATTCTTAATCATTATGTGTCGTTCTACAAGTAGAGAGAACTCAACATCTTGGGTTTAAACGTTCTTAATCATTATGTGTCGTTCTACAAGTAGAGAGAACACAACATCTTGGGTTTCAGCTACTGAACACTGCAGCAACAAGACAAACAGCAACACATAGAAGATAAAATAAAGAAAACTATAAAATTATAATAACAGTTACATAGACACCATGTATACTTGTATACATGGTGTATTCATACCTAATTGTGTAATGTATGGATAATATGGATTTATATTATATGGATTTATGGAGCATTTATATTTTACTTATGATCAGAGCATCCGTTGCTCCAAACCGTATGACGGAAGCATTTATATTTTACTCGTGATCAGAGCTTCCGTTGCTCCAGACTGTATGACGGAAGCATTTATATTTTACTCGTGATCAGAGCTTCCGTTGCTCCAGACTGTATGACGGAAGCATTTATATTTTACTCGTGATCAGAGCTTCCGTTGCTCCAGACTGTATGACGGAAGCATTTATATTCTACTCGTGATCAGAGCTTCCGTTGCTCCAGACTGTATGACGGAAGCATTTATATTTTACTCGTGATCAGAGCTTCCGTTGCTCCAGACTGTATGACGGAAGCATTTATATTTTACTCGTGATCAGAGCTTCCGTTGCTCCAGACTTTATGACGGAAGCATTTATATTTTACTCACAATATATTTATAGAGGGTTGACATACTTAGCGTGTGGAGGTCCAGGTTCATTACTGAAGTTAGCACCCCAGTCTTTAGACTTGTCACTCTTCACAGACAGAAGGCTGGGAGTTGGAGACTCTGCTCTGTGGTCAACACTTCTGGAATCATAAAACATATTCATACAATTATCATGTGAATGAAAAAGTAACTTTGTTCAAGAGGATGTATTGTTATGTCCCAACAAGTATAAGAGAGTCTAATCTGTGGGTTTCCTTTCACAATATTACAGTTCCATGAAAACAGGACAACAATGAATGAAATAATATCACCAGTAAAATGTACTGTAAATACAGTACAATACAAGTTGCACAGATAGATTAGAGGTTATTATTTCTGGCCCGCAATATTATTTTGAGAATAATGTGTTGGGGTGTTTTATGAAGTAAAAAAAAGGTGAAGTACATATAATTGGTAAATCAGTTTAGGGATAATATTACGTTGTGGTTTTACTATGCATGTTAAAGACTAGTTACAGGGCCTGGCCAAGAGGGGGCACAAGAACACCAGACTAGGACTAGGCTGTCAGTAGGAGGAAACCAGCCTCTTGGAGGAATTATAATATTACATGTTTTTGATTGATTGATTGATTGATTGAATAGTTTATTAGACATGAATGTAAAAACAGCAACAGAGTACAGTCAAACACTTCTATAACTTGTATTGTACAGTGTTAGTGTATATTGTATAGTGTTATAGTGTATTTTGTATAGTGTTATAGTGTGTATATTTATAGAGGATTAACATACTTAGCGTGTGGAGGTCCAGGTTCATTACTGAAGTTAGGAGACATTCCTTTAGACTTGTCACTCTTCACAGACAGAAGGCTGGGAGTTGGAGACTCTGCTCTGTGGTCAACACTTCTGGAATCATAAAACATATTCATACAATTATCATGTGAATGAAAAAGTCACTTTGTTCAAGAGGATGTATTGTTATGTCCCAACAAGTATAAGAGAGTCTAATCTGTGGGTTTCCTTTCACAATATTACAGTTCCATGAAAACAGGACAACAATGAATGAAATAGAGAGAACACAACATCTTGGGTTTCAACGTTCTTAATCATTATGTGTCGTTCTACAAGTAGAGAGAACACAACATCTTGGGTTTAAACGTTCTTAATCATTATGTGTCGTTCTACAAGTAGAGAGAACACAACATCTTGGGTTTAAACGTTCTTAATCATTATGTGTCGTTCTACAAGTAGAGAGAACACAACATCTTGGGTTTCAGCTACTGAACACTGCAGCAACAAGACAAACAGCAACACATAGAAATATGTTAACGATAGAAGATAAAAAGAATAAAAACTATAAAATGATGATAACAGTTACATAGACACCATGTATACTTGTATACATGGTGTATACATACCTAATTGTGTAATGTATGGATAATATGGATTTATATTATATGGATTTATGGAGCATTTATATTTTACTCATGATCAGAGCTTCCGTTGCTCCAGACTGTATGACGGAAGCATTTATATTTTACTCGTGATTAGAGCTTCCGTTGCTCCAGACTGTATGACAGAAGCATTTATATTTTATTCGTGATCAGAGCTTCCGTTGCTCCAGACTGTATGACGGAAGCATTTATATTTTACTCACAATATATTTATAGAGGGTTGACATACTTAGCGTGTGGAGGTCCAGGTTCATTACTGAAGTTAGGAGACATTCCTTTAGACTTGTCACTCTTCACAGACAGAAGGCTGGGAGTTGGAGACTCTGCTCTGTGGTCAACACTTCTGGAATCATAAAACATATTCATACAATTATCATGTGAATGAAAAAGTCACTTTGTTCAAGAGGATGTATTGTTATGTCCCAACAAGTATAAGAGAGTCTAATCTGTGGGTTTCCTTTCACAATATTACAGTTCCATGAAAACAGGACAACAATGAATGAAATATTATCACCAGTAAAATGTACTGTAAATACAGTACAATACAAGTTGCACAGATAGATTAGAGGTTATTATTTCTGGCCCGCAAGATTATTTTGAGAATAATGTGTTGGGGTGTTTTATGAAGTAAAAAAAAGGTGAAGTACATATAATTGGTAAATCAGTTTAGGGATAATATTACGTTGTGGTTTTACTATGCATGTTAAAGACTAGTTACAGGGCCTGGCCAAGAGGGGGCACAAGAACACCAGACTAGGACTAGGCTGTCAGTAGGAGGAAACCAGCCTCTTGGAGGAATTATAATATTACATGTTTTTGATTGATTGATTGATTGATTGAATAGTTTATTAGACATGAATGTAAAAAGAGCAACAGAGTACAGTCAAACACTTCTATAACTTGTATTGTACAGTGTTAGTGTATATTGTATAGTGTTATAGTGTATTTTGTATAGTGTTATAGTGTGTATATTTATAGAGGATTAACATACTTAGCATGTGGAGGTCCAGGTTCATTACTGAAGTTAGGAGACATTCCTTTAGACTTGTCACTCTTCACAGACAGAAGGCTGGGAGTTGGAGACTCTGCTCTGTGGTCAACACTTCTGGAATCATAAAACATATTCATACAATTATCATGTGAATGAAAAAGTCACTTTGTTAGACATTCTTAATCATTATGTGTCGTTCTACAAGTAGAGAGAACTCAACATCTTGGGTTTAAACGTTCTTAATCATTATGTGTCGTTCTACAAGTAGAGAGAACACAACATCTTGGGTTTCAGCTACTGAACACTGCAGCAACAAGACAAACAGCAACACATAGAAGATAAAATAAAGAAAACTATAAAATTATAATAACAGTTACATAGACACCATGTATACTTGTATACATGGTGTATTCATACCTAATTGTGTAATGTATGGATAATATGGATTTATATTATATGGATTTATGGAGCATTTATATTTTACTTATGATCAGAGCATCCGTTGCTCCAAACCGTATGACGGAAGCATTTATATTTTACTCGTGATCAGAGCTTCCGTTGCTCCAGACTGTATGACGGAAGCATTTATATTTTACTCGTGATCAGAGCTTCCGTTGCTCCAGACTGTATGACGGAAGCATTTATATTTTACTCGTGATCAGAGCTTCCGTTGCTCCAGACTGTATGACGGAAGCATTTATATTTTACTCGTGATCAGAGCTTCCGTTGCTCTAGACTTTATGACGGAAGCATTTATATTTTACTCATGATCAGAGCTTCCGTTGCTCCAGACTTTATGACGGAAGCATTTATATTTTACTCACAATATATTTATAGAGGGTTGACATACTTAGCGTGTGGAGGTCCAGGTTCATTACTGAAGTTAGCACCCCAGTCTTTAGACTTGTCACTCTTCACAGACAGAAGGCTGGGAGTTGGAGACTCTGCTCTGTGGTCAACACTTCTGGAATCATAAAACATATTCATACAATTATCATGTGAATGAAAAAGTCACTTTGTTCAAGAGGATGTATTGTTATGTCCCAACAAGTATAAGAGAGTCTAATCTGTGGGTTTCCTTTCACAATATTACAGTTCCATGAAAACAGGACAACAATGAATGAAATAATATCACCAGTAAAATGTACTGTAAATACAGTACAATACAAGTTGCACAGATAGATTAGAGGTTATTATTTCTGGCCCGCAAGATTATTTTGAGAATAATGTGTTGGGGTGTTTTATGAAGTAAAAAAAAGGTGAAGTACATATAATTGGTAAATCAGTTTAGGGATAATATTACGTTGTGGTTTTACTATGCATGTTAAAGACTAGTTACAGGGCCTGGCCAAGAAGGGGCACAAGAACACCTGACTAGGACTAGGCTGTCAGTAGGAGGAAACCAGCCTCTTGGAGGAATTATAATATTACATGTTTTTGATTGATTGATTGATTGATTGAATAGTTTATTAGACATGAATGTAAAAACAGCAACAGAGTACAGTCAAACACTTCTATAACTTGTATTGTACAGTGTTAGTGTATATTGTATAGTGTTATAGTGTATTTTGTATAGTGTTATAGTGTGTATATTTATAGAGGATTAACATACTTAGCGTGTGGAGGTCCAGGTTCATTACTGAAGTTAGGAGACATTCCTTTAGACTTGTCACTCTTCACAGACAGAAGGCTGGGAGTTGGAGACTCTGCTCTGTGGTCAACACTTCTGGAATCATAAAACATATTCATACAATTATCATGTGAATGAAAAAGTCACTTTGTTAGACATTCTTAATCATTATGTGTCGTTCTACAAGTAGAGAGAACTCAACATCTTGGGTTTAAACGTTCTTAATCATTATGTGTCGTTCTACAAGTAGAGAGAACACAACATCTTGGGTTTCAGCTACTGAACACTGCAGCAACAAGACAAACAGCAACACATAGAAGATAAAATAAAGAAAACTATAAAATTATAATAACAGTTACATAGACACCATGTATACTTGTATACATGGTGTATTCATACCTAATTGTGTAATGTATGGATAATATGGATTTATATTATATGGATTTATGGAGCATTTATATTTTACTTATGATCAGAGCTTCCGTTGCTCCAAACCGTATGACGGAAGCATTTATATTTTACTCGTGATCAGAGCTTCCGTTGCTCCAGACTGTATGACGGAAGCATTTATATTTTACTCGTGATCAGAGCTTCCGTTGCTCCAGACTGTATGACGGAAGCATTTATATTTTACTCGTGATCAGAGCTTCCGTTGCTCCAGACTGTATGACGGAAGCATTTATATTTTACTCGTGATCAGAGCTTCCGTTGCTCCAGACTTTATGACGGAAGCATTTATATTTTACTCATGATCAGAGCTTCCGTTGCTCCAGACTTTATGACGGAAGCATTTATATTTTACTCACAATATATTTATAGAGGGTTGACATACTTAGCGTGTGGAGGTCCAGGTTCATTACTGAAGTTAGCACCCCAGTCTTTAGACTTGTCACTCTTCACAGACAGAAGGCTGGGAGTTGGAGACTCTGCTCTGTGGTCAACACTTCTGGAATCATAAAACATATTCATACAATTATCATGTGAATGAAAAAGTCACTTTGTTCAAGAGGATGTATTGTTATGTCCCAACAAGTATAAGAGAGTCTAATCTGTGGGTTTCCTTTCACAATATTACAGTTCCATGAAAACAGGACAACAATGAATGAAATAGAGAGAACACAACATCTTGGGTTTCAACGTTCTTAATCATTATGTGTCGTTCTACAAGTAGAGAGAACACAACATCTTGGGTTTAAACGTTCTTAATCATTATGTGTCGTTCTACAAGTAGAGAGAACACAACATCTTGGGTTTAAACGTTCTTAATCATTATGTGTCGTTCTACAAGTAGAGAGAACACAACATCTTGGGTTTCAGCTACTGAACACTGCAGCAACAAGACAAACAGCAACACATAGAAATATGTTAACGATAGAAGATAAAAAGAATAAAAACTATAAAATTATGATAACAGTTACATAGACACCATGTATACTTGTATACATGGTGTATACATACCTAATTGTGTAATGTATGGATAATATGGATTTATATTATATGGATTTATGGAGCATTTATATTTTACTCATGATCAGAGCTTCCGTTGCTCCAGACTGTATGACGGAAGCATTTATATTTTACTCGTGATTAGAGCTTCCGTTGCTCCAGACTGTATGACAGAAGCATTTATATTTTATTCGTGATCAGAGCTTCCGTTGCTCCAGACTGTATGACGGAAGCATTTATATTTTACTAATGATCAGAGCTTCCGTTGCTCCAGACTGTATGACGGAAGCATTTATATTTTACTCACAATATATTTATAGAGGGTTGACATACTTAGCGTGTGGAGGTCCAGGTTCATTACTGAAGTTAGGAGACATTCCTTTAGACTTGTCACTCTTCACAGACAGAAGGCTGGGAGTTGGAGACTCTGCTCTGTGGTCAACACTTCTGGAATCATAAAACATATTCATACAATTATCATGTGAATGAAAAAGTCACTTTGTTCAAGAGGATGTATTGTTATGTCCCAACAAGTATAAGAGAGTCTAATCTGTGGGTTTCCTTTCACAATATTACAGTTCCATGAAAACAGGACAACAATGAATGAAATAATATCACCAGTAAAATGTACTGTAAATACAGTACAATACAAGTTGCACAGATAGATTAGAGGTTATTATTTCTGGCCCGCAAGATTATTTTGAGAATAATGTGTTGGGGTGTTTTATGAAGTAAAAAAAAGGTGAAGTACATATAATTGGTAAATCAGTTTAGGGATAATATTACGTTGTGGTTTTACTATGCATGTTAACACTTTGATTGCTGGAAGATCTCAACAGGCCTATTTGGATGTTGCTGCCATTTAACATTGCACAAAGGCCTTGTTCGGGGGCCCACAGTAAAATGTTCTCTTATAGCGAGAATCACACGCCTACATCAAAAGAAAGCTGAACTTGTCCACTTCAATTAAAAAAATACATTTTGATTTTACCATGTTCCATTCTGGAGATATTGACCTTTTTGCAACACCTGCATTTGCCTGGAAGTGGTTATCTTGAACAGCGAGCAGAGTTATGGATGGTTTAAAGTCAGAGACATTGACAGGCAGATATAAAATTGAACCCAATAAATATCCTATACATCCTATACACCGAATGAAAGCCCTGAATGTGTACTTTTACGAGGAAAACAGTAAACATTGATCCCATCTACAGTTAGACAGTAATTGGTTATTGAATGCAGCTTGTGCCCACCAGATAACTTCAGATAAGACATGGACGTGAACTCCTCAATATTCACAAAATAAGGCCTATAGCGACATATAAATACTATATACCGTATGAAACAGAAGACTCTCTGCTTTCATAAGGAAAAAAATTGTACTGTAATAATAAAAAAATCACACCCCTGTGAAGTGAGCAGTGCAACTCTACTTCTCTACTTATTCACTACAGCTCGCTATATACGGACTGAGGCAGAAAGTCATGTAAACCTTTTATTTACAGTTTGGTCTGTAAACTTCTACTGTAATAATAAAAATCACACCCCTGTGAAGTGAGCGTTGCAACTGTTCTGTACTTATTCACTACAGCTCGCTATATACGGACTGAGACAGAAAGTCATGTAAACCTTTTATTTACAGTTTGGTCTGTAAACTTCTACTGTAATAATAAAAATCACACCCCTGTGAAGTGAGCGGTGCAACTGTTCTTTATAGTTGCGCGGTGCAACTGTAGAGAACAGTTGCACCGCTCACTTCACAGGGGTGTGATTTTTATTATTACAGTAGAAGTTTACAGACCAAACTGTAAATAAAAGGTTTACATGACTTTCTGTCTCAGTCCGTATATAGCGAGCTGTAGTGAATAAGTACAGAACAGTTGCAACGCTCACTTCACAGGGGTGTGATTTTTATTATTACAGTAGAAGTTTACAGACCAAACTGTAAATAAAAGGTTTACATGACTTTCTGCCTCAGTCCGTATATAGCGAGCTGTAGTGAATAAGTAGAGAAGTAGAGTTGCACTGCTCACTTCACAGGGGTGTGATTTTTTTATTATTACAGTACAATTTTTTTCCTTATGAAAGCAGAGAGTCTTCTGTTTCATACGGTATATAGTATGTATATGTCGCTATAGGCCTTATTTTGTGAATATTGAGTTCGGGTCCATGTCTTCTCTGCAGTTATATCTGGTGGGCGCAATGTGCATCCACCCAGTATATGACAAACTGTACATGGGATCAATGTTTACTCTTTTCCTCGTAAAAGTACACATTCAGGGCTTTCATTCGATGTATAGGATGTATAGCATATTTATTGTGTTTATTGTTATATCTGCCTGTCAATGTCTGACTATAAACCTTCATAACTATGCTTTCTTTTTGATGATGATTGCCGCCTCGCCTAATCTATCTCACTGCTTTCATTGTTTTGATCGCAGTAACATTGGGGGGGGGGTCATGGGCACATTGGGCAGCAAAAGTCTTGATCCGTACGGCTATAAAAAGTCCCATTCCACCGTTCGGTTCAGAACTATAGTATAACACGGTGAGACGCGTTGTCATCAGCTGATTTTGTTTTTCAAGCTAGTGTAGGGGAACATGCCTGGGCATGCTAGCCTGGCACGGCCAGACTCATAGCGAGGGTTCACTGATGTTTCCTCCGGGGAAGAATCTTCAGTGAATCCCCGCTATGAGGCTGGCCAAGCCAGGCTATGGGCATGCAGCTTGGGGGCGATGGAGGGGGAAAAAAGCGTCACCCGGCTGTGATGTCGACGAGAAGGAAAAAATGACTTCCACAGATGACAACACCACGGTTTAGGTCGCGGAAAAGTTCGTTATACATTACACCCGGGTCGATTACGTCCCCGACGCGTTCATTGCGGTCTTATCACTACAATTATAATGAATAAAAAAGCGTTACAATCACACGTCTGAGCGATCTCCGATTATGACGGCTCTGCATGGCGATACGTGATCCACCAACGGTAGACCTCTCCTCCTGCAGGAGAAACAGGAGGGGAGGGGGGAATCGAGTATAAAAGCCAATAGGTGGAGGAAAGCCTGGTGAGGCGAGGTTAGGTGAAATTTGATTCTTTTCATACACGGGCTACATCGGCATGGGCGCAGCCATTCTACACTGGTTTATACACGTAAAGCGGTCCGCCCTCCTGTTTTCAGGAGGGGAGGGTTTTTTTTTTTTTTGGTTTTTTTTTCTGATCACGTGAGCGGGACTAAGCAGCAATGATAGGGCGATGGTTCTTCATTGTCCGGGTGGGTAAAAAGATGAATGAAAGTATGCTATAAAAAAGTGATTGAAACGTATTGATACGTGATCCGCACCCGACGTTTGATTAATTGATAACGTATTGATACGCGATCCGCGTTGGGAGTGTTAAAGACTAGTTACAGGGCCTGGCCAAGAAGGGGCACAAGAACACCTGACTAGGACTAGGCTGTCAGTAGGAGGAAACCAGCCTCTTGGAGGAATTATAATATTACATGTTTTTGATTGATTGATTGATTGATTGAATAGTTTATTAGACATGAATGTAAAAACAGCAACAGAGTACAGTCAAACACTTCTATAACTTGTATTGTACAGTGTTAGTGTATTTTGTATAGTGTTATAGTGTGTATATTTATAGAGGATTAACATACTTAGCATGTGGAGGTCCAGGTTCATTACTGAAGTTAGGAGACATTCCTTTAGACTTGTCACTCTTCACAGACAGAAGGCTGGGAGTTGGAGACTCTGCTCTGTGGTCAACACTTCTGGAATCATAAAACATATTCATACAATTATCATGTGAATGAAAAAGTCACTTTGTTAGACATTCTTAATCATTATGTGTCGTTCTACAAGTAGAGAGAACTCAACATCTTGGGTTTAAACGTTCTTAATCATTATGTGTCGTTCTACAAGTAGAGAGAACACAACATCTTGGGTTTCAGCTACTGAACACTGCAGCAACAAGACAAACAGCAACACATAGAAGATAAAATAAAGAAAACTATAAAATTATAATAACAGTTACATCGACACCATGTATACTTGTATACATGGTGTATTCATACCTAATTGTGTAATGTATGGATAATATGGATTTATATTATATGGATTTATGGAGCATTTATATTTTACTTATGATCAGAGCTTCCGTTGCTCCAAACCGTATGACGGAAGCATTTATATTTTACTCGTGATCAGAGCTTCCGTTGCTCCAGACTGTATGACGGAAGCATTTATATTTTACTCGTGATCAGAGCTTCCGTTGCTCCAGACTGTATGACGGAAGCATTTATATTTTACTCGTGATCAGAGCTTCCGTTGCTCCAGACTGTATGACGGAAGCATTTATATTTTACTCGTGATCAGAGCTTCCGTTGCTCCAGACTTTATGACGGAAGCATTTATATTTTACTCATGATCAGAGCTTCCGTTGCTCCAGACTGTTATATTTTACTCATGATCAGAGCTTCCGTTGCTCCAGACTGCATGACGGAAGCATTTATATGTTACTCATGATCAGAGCTTCCGTTGCTCCAGACTGCATGACGGAAGCATTTATATGTTACTCATGATCAGAGCTTCCGTTGCTCCAGACTGCATGACGGAAGCATTTATATTGTACTCATGATCAGAGCTTCCGTTGCTCCAGACTGTATGACGGAAGCATTTATATTTTACTCATGATGAGAGCTTCCGTTGGCACCGTTGCTCCAGACTGTTGTATTTCACTCATGATCAGAGCTTCCGTTGCGCCAGACTGTATGACGGAAGCATTTATATTTTACTCGTGATCAGAGCTTCCGTTGCTCCAGACTGTATGACGGAAGCATTTATATTTTACTTGTGATCAGAGCTTCCGTTGCTCCAGACTGTATGACGGAAGCATTTATATTTTACTTGTGATCAGAGCTTCCGTTGCTCCAGACTGTATGATGGAAGCATTTATATGTTACTCATGATCAGAGCTTCCGTCGCTCCAGACTGTATGACGGAAGCATTTATATTTTACTCATGATGAGAGCTTCCGTTGGCACCGTTGCTCCAGACTATTATATTATTTATATATATTGGACCAGGCCAGACATATAGATTTGCATAAATCACACAGGTGCCCTAGTTGGATTAAAAACAGCGATTTTCGCCGAAAAGCTACACTTTTGCATGTCTGTTTATAGGAGGGTTGACATACTGTGTATCAGGAGGTCCAGGTTCGTTACTGAAGTCAGGAGGCATTCCTTTAGACCGGTCACTCTTCACAGACAGAAGGCTGGGAGTTGGAGACTCTGCTCTGTGGTAACGACCTCTGGAATCACACAGACAGAAATAACAATACATAAACATTAAACAACAGAGACAGTGAATAATACTACTAGAAATAATACTAAGTTAATAACAGACAGTAATTAGCATAACAGTAGCTTGTATTCCATGTAGTACAAACGGTGCAATGGAATGATTTGTCCAAGGAGATAAAGACAAGTGCCTCTCTAAACACTTAAAACTTAGGTCAGGATTGAGAAGGCGTTTTTAGAATCCTTAATGGGTTAAAAGGTGTCTGTTGAATTGAGCAATTGTAACAGTTATCTCCTTAACAGTTAGTCTATTGTAACAGTTATCTCCTTAACAGTTAGTCTATTGTAACAGTTATCTCCTTAACAGTTAGTCTATTTTAACAGTTATCTCCTTAACAGTTAGTCTATTGTAACAGTTATCTCCTTAACAGTTAGTCTATTGTAACAGTTATCTCCTTAACAGTTAGTCCGCCAGCATTTATTGATGAATTGTGATATACAGTAATTCACGCCTGCATTTTTCCCTGTTCAGCTTTTATTTTGAAGAGCCACACTCCAATCTCAAAATCCCACACTCTTCACATCAAATAGAAATTCAGTGGCACAATAAATTATAATAAAAATAAAGAAAATGTGTTTTGGGATAGTTTGCACTGCAGTCAACAGGACAGTTCTGTCAGTGTGGAGGCCTGACTGCCCTTTTGGCTTTTTTGGCCTGGGCCAGGGTTTGGCCCGGGCCAGGGGTTGGCCCGGGCCAGGGTCTGGCCTGGGCGAGGGTTTGGCCTGGGCCAGGGTCTGGCCTGGGCGAGGGTTTGGCCCGGGCCAGGGTCTGGCCTGGGCCAGGGTTTGGCCTGGGCCAGGGTCTGGCCTGGGCGAGGGGTTGGCCTGGGCCAGGGTCTGGCCTGGGCCAGGGGTTGGCCTGGGCCAGGGTCTGGCCTGGGCGAGGGTTTGGCCTGGGCCAGGGTCTGGCCCGGGCCAGGGGTTGGCCTGGGCCAGGGTCTGGCCTGGGCGAGGGTTTGGCCTGGGCCAGGGTCTGGCCTGGGCGAGGGTTTGGCCTGGGCCAGGGTCTGGCCTGGGCGAGGGTTTGGCCCGGGCCAGGGTCTGGCCTGGGCGAGGGTTTGGCCTGGGCCAGGGTCTGGCCTGGGCCAGGGTCTGGCCTGGGACAGGGTTTGGCCCGGGCCAGGGTCTGGCCTGGGCTTGCCCCGGGCCAGAGTTTGCCCCGGGCCAGGGTCTGGCCTGGGCCAGGGTCTGGCCTGGGCGAGGGTCTGGCCTGGGCCAGGGTTTGCCCCGGGCCAGGGTTTGACCCGGGCCAGGGTCTGGCCCGGGCGAGGGTTTGGCCTGGGCCAGGGTCTGGCCTGGGCGAGGGTTTGGCCTGGGCCAGGGTTTGGCCCGGGCCAGGGTCTGGCCTGGGCGAGGGTTTGGTCTGGGCCAGGGTCTGGCCTGGGCGAGGGTTTGGCCTGGGCCAGGGTTTGGCCCGGGCCAGGGTCTGGCCTGGGCGAGGGTCTGGCCTGGGCCAGGGTTTGGTCTGGGCCAGGGTTTCAAGGGCTTGCTTTCTCTGCTTTGCTGCATGCTTCAGCCTTGCCCTTGATATACCTGATGTCCAGAGTAGCAATTTAGCCCAGTTCTCCCCTGCAAAAGTTGCATTTAATTGCTTAACTATATTACCCCGAATCTAATAGTTTAGTAACTCAACCGCCCATGCATGCATTGATTACAGGTTACAATAATACCTACAGTTTATAGTCTGCTAAGATAGTGCACGTCTTCTTAAACCAATATTATTTTAAGTCTTAAGAACGGGACACATGCCGAAAATTGACCAGATCTACAAGCTCAATGTGCGTAGAGGACGCAACTCTTTGTAAGCTTGTTGTTCTGCTAATTTCGATGCGAAGGCGTAGTGAAATGAAACATATGTTTTTCACACTTTTAGACCACATCCGTGGTCATCATATGAGCATACCTAACAATGGATGCCAAAAAAATGGTACATTTTCATTTTTGTGTATTTTTATATCAAAAGTCCATAAAATCAAATTTGAATTACTTCCTGAAAACGTACTGCGTGATGACGTGTCGAGGCCCACATCGATAAAAGCAAATTAAGCTCATCCGTTTAATTCCCCATATCTGCGCATCCGTCTATCACAGCTGCTACTGATTACAGAAATCCTCCGTTTTTATTCCCATTCAAGATAACATCGGATCCAGACAGTGTATTACTCGGTTTCAACTTAATCATCACGCTAAAATATGTATCTGAAAACATTATAGGGTAGAAATAAGCCACATAACAGTAAACTGGTACAGCTGGCCGACTATCTGACTTGTAAACAAACACATTCCATGTTCTGAGTATAGCATAGCTACCGTCCCATCGCCTGAAGGGATGCAACGCTCTGTTTGGTTCAGAAACTTCAGAGCGGTGTTTCAACTTGAAACCGTCTGAAACTTCAAAATAAAATGTCCACCATTTCCGTTCCACTACGCCTTTAAGCTCACGCGCACTGCTCATGAGCAGCGTTCACGTGCAAACTTTCACAGCTGCATCTTGTTGACAATTACCGTGCAGTGCAGTGTGCAGATACAGGCAGCGGTGAGTCCGTCAGAAAGATTTCTCTGGGCTCCACCCATAGGCTCCACCCATAGGCTCCACTGACCCAGAAATCGACATGACCCCCTCAAACGTTTTTTTTAAGGGATTTGCATAAATCACACAGGTGCCCTAGTTGGATTAAAAACGGCGATTTTCGCCGAAAAGCTACACTTTTGCATGTCTGTTTATAGGAGGGTTGACATACTGTGTATCAGGAGGTCCAGGTTCGTTACTGAAGTCAGGAGGCATTCCTTTAGACCGGTCACTCTTCACAGACAGAAGGCTGGGAGTTGGAGACTCTGCTCTGTGGTAACGACCTCTGGAATCACACAGACAGAAATAACAATACATAAACATTAAACAACAGAGACAGTGAATAATACTACTAGAAATAATACTAAGTAAATAACAGACAGTAATTAGCATAACAGTAGCTTGTATTCCATGTAGTACAAACGGTGCAATGGAATGATTTGTCCAAGGAGATAAAGACAAGTGCCTCTCTAAACACTTAATTGAGAAGGCGTTTTTAGAATCCTGAATGGGTTAAAAGGTGTCTGTTGAATTGAGCAATTGTAACAGTTATCTCCTTAACACATTCCGACCAGGATTACTGCATGTTTTTTGTAAGGGTACCTATACCCTAGGGGACACGGGGAGAACATGAGAGGGTACCTATACCCTAGGGGACACGGGGAGAACATGTGAGGGTACCTATACCCTAGGGGACACGGGGAGAACATGTGAGGGTACCTACCCTAGGGGACACGGGGAGAACATGTGAGGGTACCTACCCTAGGGGACACGGGGAGAACATGTGAGGGTACCTACCCTAGGGGACACGGGGAGTACATGTGAGGGTACCTACCCTAGGGGACACGAGAACATGTGAGGGTACCTACCCTAGGGGACATGGGGAGAACATGTGAGGGTACCTACGGGACACAGGGAGGACATGTGAGGGTACCTACCATAGGGGACACACAGAGAACATGTGAGGGTACCTACCCTAGGGGACACAGGGAGAACATGTGAGGGTACCTACCCTAGGGGACACAGGGAGAACATGTGAGGGTACCTACCCTAGGGGACACGGGGAATACATGTGAGGGTACCTACCCTAGGGGACACGGGGAGAACATGTGAGGGTACCTACCCTAGGGGACACAGGGAGAACATGTGAGGGTACCTACCCTAGGGGACACGGGGAATACATGTGAGGGTACCTACCCTAGGGGACACGGGGAGAACATGTGAGGGTACCTACCCTAGGGGACACGGGGAGAACATGTGAGGGTACCTACCCTAGGGGACACGGGGAGAACATGCGAGGGTACCTACCCTAGGGGACACGGGGAGAACATGTGAGGGTACCTACCCTAGGGGACACGGGGAGAACATGTGAGGGTACCTACCCTAGGGGACACGAGAACATGTGAGGGTACCTACCCTAGGGGACACGGGGAGAACATGTGAGGGTACCTACGGGACACAGGGAGGACATGTGAGGGTACCTACCCTAGGGGACACGGGGAGAACATGTGAGGGTACCTACCCTAGGGGACACGGGGAGAACATGTGAGGGTACCTACCCTAGGGGACACGGGGAGAACATGTGAGGGTACCTACCCTAGGGGACACGAGAACATGTGAGGGTACCTACCCTAGGGGACACGGGGAGAACATGCGAGGGTACCTACGGGACACAGGGAGGACATGTGAGGTTACCTACCCTAGGGGACACACGGAGAACATGTGAGGGTACCTACCCTAGGAGACACGGGGAATACATGTGAGGGTACCTACCCTAGGGGACACGGGGAGAACATGTGAGGGTACCTACCCTAGGGGACACGGGGAGAACATGTGAGGGTACCTACCCTAGGGGACACGGGGAGAACATGTGAGGGTACCTACCCTAGGGGACACGAGAACATGTGAGGGTACCTACCCTAGGGGACACGGGGAGAACATGTGAGGGTACCTACCCTAGGGGACACAGGGAGAACATGTGAGGGTACCTACCCTAGGGGACACGAGAACATGTGAGGGTACCTACCCTAGGGGACACGGGGAGAACATGTGAGGGTACCTACGGGACACAGGGAGGACATGTGAGGTTACCTACCCTAGGGGACACACAGAGAACATGTGAGGGTACCTACCCTAGGAGACACGGGGAATACATGTGAGGGTACCTACCCTAGGGGACACGGGGAGAACATGTGAGGGTACCTACCCTAGGGGACACGGGGAGAACATGTGAGGGTACCTACCCTAGGGGACACGGGGAGAACATGTGAGGGTACCTACCCTAGGGGACACGAGAACATGTGAGGGTACCTACCCTAGGGGACACGGGGAGAACATGTGAGGGTACCTACGGGACACAGGGAGGACATGTGAGGGTACCTACCCTAGGGGACACACGGAGAACATGTGAGGGTACCTACCCTAGGGGACACAGGGAGAACATGTGAGGGTACCTACCCTAGGGGACACGGGGAATACATGTGAGGTTACCTACCCTAGGGGACACAGGAGAAAATGTGAGGGTACCTACCCTAGGGGACACGGGGAATACATGTGAGGGTACCTACCCTAGGGGACACGGGGAGAACATGTGAGGGTACCTACCCTAGGGGACACAGGGAGAACATGTGAGGGTACCTACCCTAGGGGACACGGGGAGAACATGTGAGGGTACCTACCCTAGGGGACACAGGGAGAACATGTGAGGGTACCTACCCTAGGGGAAACGGGGAGAACATACAAACTCCACACAGAAAGGCCCTTTCGCCAACCCCGCCTCGGGTATGGGCACTGATGACGCAGAGGAGAGAACACGCCCCCAGCGCCCACAGCGGGAATCGAACCCAGGACCTTCTAGCTGTGAGGCGACAACACTACCGACTGTGCCACTGTCCCCCCTCTTGGTTTTATTTTTGATAAAGATTTTAAACTTAATAAACAAATCAGCTCCGTCGTTAAAACTCTCTTCTTCCAATCATCGCCACGGTCAAATCCTACCTCCCCCTAAAAACAGCTGGAGATGGTTATCCATGCTTTGATTTCATCAAGAATAGATTATTGCAACTCTTTGTATATTGGCATCGACCAGGCGTCACTCAGGCGTTTACAGCTAGTGCAGAACGCAGCTGCCCGCCTTCTCACCGGCACTATAAAACGTGAACACATTACTCCATGTCTGCCCCTCCCCATTAGATCTGCTCAGATAGATGCTATCCAGTCCACGTTTTCCCCACCAAGGTACTGGGGCTCCTTGTGTGTGTGCTTTGCTTCCTTCAGGCCGCGTTGCCATGTCTGCTTATTATAAGCAACTTTTGACTTGTTTTTTTCTGTAAAGTCCCTTGCAGATAAATTATTGGTAGTTGCTGGCTGATGGTTTTTTTGGGCTTGATTCTAAAGTGTACAGTAGTTGCTTATTTGGGCTTGCTTCCACATTTCTTCACATCAAGGAACCCCAGATTAATATGTAATTGTCCACGGACATCCATCTGAACATATTTTGTGCCTTTTTTATTAAAATGTTTAAAGAATATTCAAAATATTTCGATTTATTCTCAACGTTTTTTTTAAATAACAGATGTACAACCTCACAATGATGTGTTGCTGTGTGCTTGTAGATCAGCTATTTTCATTTGTGGTTGTTTTCATAGACCTGGGGCCTATTTCACGAAACTTGGATTAACTAATCCAGGATTTAAGCCAAAACCAGGCTTGTTAAATCCTGTTCTGTACAGCCTGGTTTATTCCGTTCCACTAAAGCCAAGCGAGGCTTAGAATGGGTGGATTTAGCGACCCAGGATCATAAAGCCTGGCTGAATAGACAGCCTGGCTTTTTGTCTCTAGACCCATTCGGTGGAACACAGATTTACTGATCCTTCTTCTTCATGGGGTATTATGGCAGTTTGCATCCTTAATAGTTGCATTACTGCCCCCTTCTGTATATCTATTCAAGACTTACTGATACAAGGACTTAAGCTTCTAAAATAAATACCGCTGCTGTAATTAAAGAGAGAACATACTCTCAATAGTGGATAGACTGAATGATTAACTACCCCAAACATATAGTTTACATTTTACCACTACTATTAACTCTAAACAGAATTCTTAATATTGTAAGCATAATGATATTGTCGCATTGTGATATTTGGCCATAACTCCCTCCTCTGAGGGAGCTACCTTTGGGGAAGGGGTTGTTGACAGGGGCCAGACTGGTGAACTGTGGGTCATGGGTTCAATAGTGCGTGAAACGTTACAATGATAATATGTTGTAAAACAATGAGTAATGGTAACATTTAGATATTTTACAAAAAATAAATACAAAATTATAATATAATATAATATAATAATTCTTCTTTACCACTTGCACCACAGCAAACCTATTCTGGGGAACATTCACCAAAAGTAGCTGATCTACAAGCTCACAAGCTGTCATGATGTTGTGCAGCCTATATATTTTGGTTCTTTGATTATATATAGTGCTTAAATTAGTCCTTTAATGCAGACCGATTAAAACAAGGCAACATAAACCCATAATAATTGAATAAGTGTGGAAAACATCATTGGTTTGTGATCAGTTTGACTTAACTGCTTAATGAACAGTAAAGACCTCAGGATTAGGTTAAACCTGGCTGTTAGCCTGGTCCGGAGCAGGTTAAGTCCAAAGCATTAGTTTCCATGGGAACTAATGTGGCATTGCTTTCATGAAACCGAATCAAGCCTCAACATATCCAGGCAGGGCTCCAGACTAACTTTTTCACAGGTAGCACTGGTGCCACCTACCTTTTCATTTGGTAGCGCCACCACAAATTAGGTAGCACAATTATTTTTCTTTGTATAGCGTGGTATTAATACATGATCTTATCATGCCCCCACATCGGGCTCCATTTATTTATGTAGTGGTTTCCACCATTAAAGGTTTGAATCATAAAACCCCCTACAAAGGTCACTGTGTAAAAAACAGCAACCTACCTGGTTATACTTCAAAACACTGTAGATGGTTTCAACCCACCACAAAGTCACTCAGTCAATAAAGGCAATATTTATATTCCACACACAGAAAGTCAGTTTAAGGTTTTGTGTTGAAAGTTAAATGCAGTCCAAATCTTTTGGATTAATAAAGTGACAATTTGTACAATATCTCCATTACCATTATCCAAATTAATTCCTTATTATAATATTTCTACATTTTGGAAAAAATCTTTTGCAATGTGAAATGCCACCAAATTCTTAATCCTTTTCCTTGTCTTTATGGGCCAACTTGTGAAAGCTGCATGCTTTTATTGTGAAGGCAAAAGTTTCTGAATGCTCTCAGAGCCTGCATATCTCCGCGTGCTGAAAATAGCTGATCTACAAGCTCACAACGCGTCGCGTCCGCAACGCGTTGTGAGCTTGTAGATCAGCTATTTTCAGCACGGAACACGAAGAATAAATCAGGCATCAGTGCTCTTCACTCACTGGGAGGGAGATTAATGTATTTTGTTGGCCGATCAGCATGTATGGACCTATGGTATGGACACATAGGCTACCTCCTCGATGCAAACATAATAAGCTTTGGAAGCTATTTTTCGTGGCACATGTTTAATCAAACAACACGTTTACTAAGTTTCACTCAGTGTTTGGGTCGGGAGTCGGCTGTCTGTGTAGATCATGACTGATCATCATGCAGTTAGATATGCGCGCTGCGCGCTCCAGTGAAATTGTACAGCTGAGAAAGATTAGTTAATTTGTGTCGGATAAGCTGCGTTCAGACCTGAATATATATTCGCCTCGGTTCGTCCAGTTTGTACCGCGGCAGGTCGCGCCGCGCCCGTTTGCGCAATTCTCGTCTTAGAATTGACTTTGTATGTAATCGCGCCGCTCTGACCATCCAAGTCTGAAGGGCTTATTTGTGGGTTTTCGTGAACGATCGTTCTTTGAACACTGGGCGTCAGGCGAACGTCCAATGTTTTCAATCAATGGAACGGGCAAGCACTGCGGGATGGTTTTTTTTCCTCCACTCATCCTTTCAGCAAGTCGCACCTGTGCGACCTCATTCAATTTTAAGTATCACCCTTAATAAATTAAGTCGCATATGCGACCTAATAGGTCGCACGCTGGAGCCCTGTATCCAGGTTAACTGGCCAAATTAATCTGGCAAGATTAACCAGTTTTCATGAAACCGGTTAATCACTGATCCACGCTATAACAAACCAGGATATCTGTTAAATCCAGGTTTAATCGCTAATCCAAGTTTTGTGAAATAGGCCCCAGGTCACTCGTTTCTCTTGCAAAACTGGCAACACAGCAAGAGAAAGAGGAAGTTATGCACACACAAACGCAAAGATGTATGGGCTATATGAAAAAGGTGAATAGATTTGATTTGACTTGGAGTACACAATTCAGACACCAGATGGAGCTGTTGGTTGTAAAGGAGTTCATGTTTCAATCATCCGTCTGGTCAATTCAAATTCAAACCTTTGATGAGTAGAGTGGTGTCCATCTTTGAAGTCAATAAGTCCATGCAAGGACGAGTCACTCTTCATGGAGACACAGCTGGGTACAGGAGACTCTGCTCTGCGATGATCAACCCTGTTACAAAGAGAGGATCAACAGGATTTATAGAGAATCATATCAGGCTTGGCAATTTCATAGTCTAGGAAGTTCTACGTATTTCTTTAAAAAGAAATATAGCGATTTATTTTTTCATTATTTACTATAGTCCTACTAGACCCCAAGAAATTACATCTGGCCACAGAAGATCATGGGATCTACTGAATGTGTCAAACTGACATATTGAGCCTATGACACAGTGTGGCTTCCCCCCAGTAGGCCTCCTTCACATTCAGTAGATCCTGTGATCTTTTGTGGCCAGATGTAATTTCTTGGGGTCTATTAGGACTATAGTAAATAATCAAAATAGAAATCGCTATAACATTTTGTAAAAGAAAATACATATTTATCCCCATGCTCGAATGCCCACGCCCCCTGTCAAAATCAGCTAAAATCCCTAAAATGAAAGAAAGCAGCAAATGAAAAAGAAAATGAACACTCATCTTTTACTTTCTCTAATAACAACCTAAAACATCAACCTTGGTTGAAAAAAACTATAGTTGTCCTTTAAGTTTTAATATTGCCAGCTAACGATAAAAAGAAAATCCATTATTATTATTTGGATATGCACAACAACATTACAATTTTAAACCGTTAAAATCATATGTAACGTTGTTTTATGAGTCGGAGTCAGTGTAAGCTTGTAAATCTATTTACATCTATCACTTTTTCATTATTTTGACGAGCAACCCCGCTGCACGGTGGAGTAGATTCATTATGCTTCAGTGTATTTTACAGGAACAGAGCAACACCGCTGCACGATGGAGTAGATTCATTATGCTTCAGTGTATTTTACAGGAACAGAGCAACACCGCTGCACGATGGAGTAGATTCATTATGCTTCAGTGTATTTTACAGGAACAGAGCGACACCGCTGCACGGTGGAGTAGATTCATTATGCTTCAGTGTATTTTACAGGAACAGAGCGACACCGCTGCACGATGGAGTAGATTAATTATGCTTCAGTGTATTTTACAGGAACAGAGCAACACCGCTGCACGGTGGAGTAGATTCATTATGCTTCAGTGTATTTTACAGGAACAGAGCGACACCGCTGCACGGTGGAGTAGATTCATTATGCTTCAGTGTATTTTACAGGAACAGAGCAACCCCGCTGCACGGTGGAGTAGATTCATTATGCTTCAGTGTATTTTACAGGAACAGAGCGACACCGCTGCACGATGGAGTAGATTCATTATGCTTCAGTGTATTTTGCAGGAACAGAGCGACACCGCTGCACGATGGAGTAGATTAATTATGCTTCAGTGTATTTTACAGGAACAGAGCGACACCGCTGCACGGTGGAGTAGATTAATTATGCTTCAGTGTATTTTACAGGAACAGAGCAACACCGCTGCACGGTGGAGTAGATTCATTATGCTTCAGTGTATTTTACAGGAACAGAGCAACCCCGCTGCACGGTGGAGTAGATTCATTATGCTTCAGTGTATTTTACAGGAACAGAGCGACACCGCTGCACGATGGAGTAGATTCATTATGCTTCAGTGTATTTTGCAGGAACAGAGCGACACCGCTGCACGATGGAGTAGATTAATTATGCTTCAGTGTATTTTACAGGAACAGAGCGACACCGCTGCACGGTGGAGTAGATTAATTATGCTTCAGTGTATTTTACAGGAACAGAGCAACACCGCTGCACGGTGGAGTAGATTCATTATGCTTCAGTGTATTTTACAGGAACAGAGCGACACCGCTGCACGGTGGAGTAGATTAATTATGCTTCAGTGTATTTTACAGGAACAGCGCGGTGCGTCTGCGATAAGGTGGTTGAAAGCAGCGTCGTGCTAGATCGGTAACGACATGCACGCATCTGTAAACACGCACAAGAAACGAGTAAATTCAAACCTTTCATCGGTTGGGTCGTCTCCGTCACTAGAGATCAACGATGACATGCCAGAAGCAGAACTCCCACTCATTTTCTCCATAGAGATATTGTATTATCAGCTACAGTAAAATGTCCTAAACAATCCAGTATTTAGAAAGAGAACTTGACGTCACACCATTAGACCTATCCCAAGCCCCTCCCCAAACTGCTATGGTCCAATCACAGCAAAGCATAACATGGGTTAGACAAACCTCTCCACCAATAGTTTTCCTGTATGATAAAACATTGTTTTAAGAAAGAAATGCCACGCACATATTTTTCCAGTGCATATGGCAGGCCGTGTTGACGGACTTGGAAGAGATTTTGAAGGTCTGGTTCCAAAAATGAACCAGTATTTAATGTATAAAATCCATGATATTTACATTGGAATGAATGAGCCTGGCTGGAAAGTGTCCAAGTGGGAGAGGCCGGGTCTTAGCTATAGGTTTTCCGATTCTTGTGAATGGAATCAAATGTGTTATGAGTTAATTTATCAGGTCGCTGGTTGGCTTGATTCCAGCCTCCAAACTCTTAATATAAGGATGTTTTGAAATGTTTGTGCAGTATGTTGCGTGTTGTTCTATGTCTCAAAGGTGGACCACAATGGAAACAAGCTACGGCTTTTTAGTTTAGTGTATAGTCCACGTTGGTGTTTTCCTAATGAATCACAGTGTTGTGATTTGTTTTAAACTGCCAATAAAGTATTCTATCTATCTATGAAGCAAAATGAATGGGACATTCTCTTCTGGCCCCATGCAGTGCTGTTGGAAATGATGGCGGCTTATCTCCTGATGACTCCTGGTAGAAAAGGCTTATCTCCTGATGACTCCTGGTAGAAAAGGCTTATCTCCTGATGACTCCTGGTAGAAAAGGCTTATCTCCTGATGACTCCTGGTAGAAAAGAGAGGATGAACAATATTTAGTGAATCATTATAATCCATGTTGAATCTACAGCCACTGGTCACACATCTCTTACATTATAGCACTCTGAATTTAAAACAATTTAACCTAGAAATAGTACAAAGGTCTCTGCTAGGCCAGGTTGTTGGGGGCACAAAGTCTGGAAGGCACTTAAAGACAGTTGGAATCATAGACATATATACGTAGACGCCCTTTCCGGCTCTGAGGCGCGTGTCACCATTGAAGGCACAATTTTCCCGACATTTCTTGCAAAGCATTAGCGGAAGCTTGTCAAGCTTCCATGTGCGTAACATAAGTCCCGGAAAAGACGCGCTGTGATTGGCCAGTAGTCACTTGAGTGACAGCGAGAGACATGGAGGAGTCACATGAGTGACGTCACTTGGGCAGCGACGCAGTCGCCTTCAGCAAATGCCTTCAGCACTTCTAAATAAGAAAGCTGCGGAGAACTGTTGCTTTGTGTTCACTCTTTAATGTTTTCTGTTAGTAATCTAATTCCCCCCTGGCTCTGATGTTGTATTGTTAATAACTTTGTTGTTTGTGTTTGTTTGTTTGTCTTGTTTTGTATTGTAATGTATATTGTCATGACTGTTATAAAGATTTGTTAAAAAAGAAAAAAAAGCCTTCAGCACTGCACTTCCGCCTTCATTGGGATACACGTCGCTCCAATGAACTGCAGCGGCAAATGAGGCATCTATTTCTTATAATATCTATGGTTGGAATGGTGTATGAGAAATCTGACTGACTAGACTTGGCCCTGTCCTCAGTGGGGGAAGCACCATTACTCTCTTTGTTGTCTTCTTCTTCTCCTGCACATACATTTGGAGCATTGTCAGGTTGATCGGTGACAGTTAACATCACACAACTGAGCTCACGATAGTTAATACGGCGCCATCTTTAACTTTTAATAATAGTTAAGCTATCCTAGACTTTAGAATTTGTAATTCTAGTAATATAGTGTCACGACAGACCAGTAGTGCAATAGCATATCCTTTACTGCAGGAGTTCTCAACGTTTTGGGCTGGGGACCCCCTGTGGGGACCCCCTCTGGGGCCCCTCTGGGGACCACCTCTGGGGCCCCCAGTGACCACCTCTGGGGACCCCCACTGGGGTATATTATAAAATGATTTTTTTTTTTTTTGTAAAGGTGAAAACATTACTAAATATTACCATTACTCGTTGTTTTACAACATATTACCATTGTAACATTTCACCCACTATTGAACCCATGACCCACGGTTCACCAGTCTGGCCCCTGTCTGGGCAACAACCCCCTTCCCCAAAGGTAGCTCCCTCAGAGGAGGGAGTTATGGCCAAATATCACCATGCTACAATATCATTATGCTTACAATATTAAGAATTCTGTTACATTTATTATGATGATTTCATTATGAAGTTTTAAGTTAAGAGTAGTGGTAAAATGTAGACTATATTTTTGGGGTAGTTAATCATTCAGTCTATCCACTATTGAGAGTATTTTCTCTCTTTAATTACAGCAGCAGTATTTATTTTAGAAGCTTAAGTCCTTGTATCAGTAAGTCTGGAATAGATTAATAAAGATACTGAGATATACAGAAGGGGGCAGTAATGCAACTATTAAAGATGCCAACTGCCATAATACCCCACGAAGAAGAAGGATCTGCAAATCTGTGTTCCACCGAATGGGTCTAGAGAGGAAAAGCCAGGCTTTATGATCCTGGCTCAATAAATCCACCCATTCTAAGCCTCGCTTGGCTTTAGTGGAATGGAATAAACCAGGCTGTACAGACCAGGATTTAACAAGCCTGGTTTTGGCTTAAATCCTGGATTAGTTCATCCAAGTTTCGTGAAACAGATGAACTGATGCTGAATCCATTCCAAGCATTAGTTTTGCAAAAAAATCACACCCGTGTGAACTGAGTGGTGCAAGGTCTTATATAGCCTGATCAGCTGTGGTCTGACGTAATGTCAGTGACCATAGTAACCATGCTCATTTTTTTGGTACGAACACGGGTACACGGGTACAAAGCCAGTTGTGGTTTACACCACTCAAAAATCACTCATTGGGCTAAAACGGCCATTGTCGTAATCACAAATGTGATGATGTCAGCACAAGTGGGCATAGCCGTTTTTAGCCCAATGAGTGTTTTTTTTTTTGCAAAACTAATGCTTGGAATGGATTCAGCATCATGAAAACCCCCTAGTTTGACATGTCACATGCTACATAAAGCATGATGAAATTTTGAATATTTTGCCTTCTATAGGTTGTTAATGGTATGGTCACAGATTATGCCAATTATGAAAATTGCTCAACATATGCAAGTTAGCATCCGGCAGTTTCTACATGCTGGGGACCCCTACTAAACATTTATAACATCAGTTTCTACATACTGGGAGTGGGGACCCCTACTCAACATTTATAACATCAGTTTCTACATGCTGGGGACCCCTACTCAACATTTATAACATCAGTTTCTACATGCTGGGGACCCCTACTCAACATTTATAACATCAGTTTCTACATGCTGGGGACCCCTACTCAACATTTATAACATCAGTTTCTACATGCTGGGGACCCCTACTAAACATTTATAACATCAGTTTCTGCATGCTGGGGACCCCTACTAAACATTTATAACATCAGTTTCTACATGCTGGGGACCCCTACTAAACATTTATAACATCAGTTTCTACATGCTGGGGACCCCTACTCAACATTTATAACATAAAACCTTGGTGTACTCAACATGTCCGGGTTCACAATGGGGCTCTATGGGCTGGCTACTAGTTCTGGAAGAATGAAGGCCTTGTTCTGACGTACTTTCATGTAACATTTTAATTTGGTCTGTTACGTTTGTAAGCCTATGAAAAAAACATTTAAGGATAGGCTATGGACCAGACTCTGGTCCATAGCCACGTTAAAATTACCACCGCTGAAGTGCCCTTGAACAAGGCATTGAACCACTACGATGAAATGTTCTATGAGCAGGGCCTGGCTGGAAACAAGTTCTTGAGCTTAGCCCAGATACCCTGGGTAAATATAGTAATAATTTAATTTAATTTAATTTAATTTAATTTCATAGCCTTACTGCTTCTATCTGCCCAGCAGCCACCTTAAGGTGACCTTAAGCACACACTACACGGTTTTAAAACTCGGGCGCAGCGCACCGGCCCGAGGGAGTGGAGAGGGGAGGGAGGGAGTGGAGTGGAGAGGAGAGGGGGAAGGGGAGGAGGAGAGGGGGAGGAGGGGAGGGGGGAGTGGGGGAGGGGGAGGGGGGAGTGGGGGAGGGGGAGGGGGGAGGAGGGGAGGGGGAGGGGGGAGGAGGGGAGGGGGGAGTAGGGGAGGGGGGAGGAGGAGAGGGGGGGTTGCGGGGGAAGAGCAAATATCAAACATTCTTGATGTTGATCGGGCCGATTGTTGTGTCATTAAAGCCTACTTTCCTTAGTGGACGCACTCTGAGCCCCGCCCCCCCCACCCCTCCCCTCCCCCCCCCACCACCACTCCCTCCCCTCCCCTCCCCTCCCCCTCCCCCACTACACGTATAAACGGTACTTTTCCACCGGAAAAAAAATACTTTTATAGTTACTCCGCTGCGCTTTAACTTCTAGTTCTACCGATATTGCCCAGACTAGAGAATTGCCTCATAGAGAACATTTGTCCTCCGCTAAAGAGGAGAAGCTGGTCTGAGTTCCATTATGTGAGATTTAAAAGCGAAAGTAGCAGAGCCAGAGCTAGGCTATAATGTTATGTTTAGTATTAGAAAAAGTAAAGTAAAGTATTCAATATTCAGAGGTACATGCAGTAGGCCTATTGTTAACCACAGGTTAAAGTGTAAAACACAATACTAACGGCATAAAAGTAGCTTTTCTATACCTACCTTGTTGAGCAGAGCTGGAGAGCAGAGGGGAAAGATGGCCGAATGGAGTTCTGACTGTTTGGGGCGAAGGGAACACTTCCTCATTCCTCCCACACTAGAAGAGCAGATCTACAAGCTCACAGAGCGTCGCATCGCCCCGCGCTGTGAGCTTGTAGATCTGATGGCTGCGAAGTTAAAACACTCCCAGGGCAGGGACGAGAGAGAGAGAGAGAGAGAGAGAGACAGAGACAGAGAGAGAGAGAAAGAGAGAGAGAGAGAGAGAGACAGAGAGAGAGAGAGAGAGAGAGAGAGAGAGACAGAGAGAGAGACAGTGAGAGAGAGAGAGACAGAGAGAGAGAGAGAGAGACAGAGAGAGACAGAGAGAGAGACAGAGAGAGAGAGAGAGACAGACAGACAGACAGACAGACAGACAGACAGACAGACAGACAGACAGACAGACAGAGAGAAATCTCGGTCACTCCAGCATGGTGGTTACAGTGGAATTGGTGACCTGCTGAAATATGTGACAATTGTGTAGACAGTCACATAATGTCAGTGTCTGAATGTAAATGGTTGCAGTTTGTTCATTAGCAGAGTTCAACCCAGCGGTATTCTTATTCAGGCCACGTATTTAAAGACCTTCCATGTAAATTGTGTGAAGTCCACAAGTTGGTCACATATTTTGGCAGGTCACCAATTTCACCATAATAATTTGCCATGCTGGAGTATTGGAATGTGGCTAAGGAGAGTTAAATGACTAATAATAACAAGCTAAACGGTGTTTTGAGTCCAAGGAACAGCAATGTCCGGGACTATGGGACTATGTGACTATGTTTAGAGTACCAGTAGGGGCAAAAGTGGCGCTGTTGTGCCAGAAACAGAGAGAGAGATATAGTGCTGCACTGTTGCCTGCTAATGAGAGAGAGAGAGAGAGACTTTTTTTGACTTTTCTAAAACCCCTTTATTTACAAACTAAAAACCAGTAACACTTCAGTTGTTTTCAAACAGACATTCGAGGTTCAAAACAAGGGCATTCTTACCCAAAAACCAAACCAAAAAGAAGAGTCTCATCAACAACTGAGCAAATGACATCATTAAAACACCATTGTTGCACAAAAGTGTCCACATTTTTCATTTCCAGGTGAAATCTAAAATCGATCCAAACCCTCGCCCTAACCAGTGAGATGAAAACACTAACCAGGTCCTGTGTTACTTCCCTTTCGATCCGGTTTCTCCTGGTCAAGTAGACCACCATTTTTGCTTCGCCTAGCAGAAAATTGAGCAACTGCCACTTGTTAGCATTGTTCCTCCTGTACCCCGCTCCATAAATAAACCCAACTTTAGACCACTTCTCTTCGAAAAGAATAAACAGACTCTCTAACACACCAAATAATTCATCGATCCTGCCACATTCTAGAAAGCCTAACCCTCATATAACATATATATATATATATATATATATATATATATATATATATATATATATATATATTCCTATATACAGGTTTAATGTTTGTTTTTAGTTCAATGTTTGGTTTAAAAACGCCATTAACAATAAAGAGAATGTAATGTTTGTTTTGTCCCTAACACAAACATTAAATGCCGTTAACAATGAAGAGAATGTAATGTTTGTTTTGTCCCTAACACAAACATTAAATGCCGTTAACAATGAAGAGAATGTAATGTTTGTTTTGTCCCTAACACAAACATTAAATGCCGTTAACAATGAAGAGAATGTAATGTTTGTTTCGACACCGTTTGTTTTACATCACCATTACATCACCTGATCATAGCAACATTTATAGCTGGTCCAAGCTATACCGAATTCCCTCCTCGATGATAGGAGCGCCCCTCACTTCACACGGGTGTGATTTTTATTTTTATTTTAATATTTTGATCTCAAGTCTTGCATAGGCAGCTCAAATACTTGGGGAAATATGCTGATTAAAGCTAAATATTAAGGTCAATATACTGCTTTCATATTGCTCAAACGTGTAAAGTGAACGTTGAACTGGAATTCACCCGTGCATGGCTCTAAGTAATCTAAAATTAAATATTGATAAAGTAAACTAGAATGTTGATATAGCTCTAATCTGATTCATGGTTAAAATGGATTCAAGTTGTATGCTTCAAGTTAATCTCATAAACTGTCTTGATATGTGCTGTTGTTACCCATGGTGGGGTTTTGTTATGCTCGCTGATTTTTGAGGGGCGCTAGCCCCTCCTATATACAGGTTTAATGTTTGTCTTTAGTTCAATGTTTGTTTTAAAAATCACACCCGTGTGAAGTGAAGGGCGCTAATAACTCATGTTGATTAGGTGATGTAGTCAGTGCACCAAAGCATTATGGTCATTGTAGGAATTCAGCAATCCAGTCAAACCCTCTAGCAAAACCAAAAAGAGATTGTTGTTCCAGTTGTTAGTGAACCTTCCATTGGGGAGTCATGCATTAAATAGATCTGTCTGGCAGCTTGAAAAACAAACCTTCAACAAAGGTCCCCTATAGAGAGTATGCACAGGCCCCTATAGAGAGTATGCACAGGCCCCTATAGAGGCCCCTATAGAGAGTATGCACAGGCCCCTATAGAGGCCCCTATAGAGGCCCCTATAGAGGCCCCTATAGAGAGTATGCACAGGCCCCTATAGAGGCCCCTATAGAGGCCCCTATAGAGGCCCCTATAGAGGCCCCTATAGAGAGTATGCACAGGCCCCTATAGAGGCCCCTATAGAGGCCCCTATAGAGGCCCCTATAGAGGCCCCTATAGAGAGTATGCACAGGCCCCTATAGAGGCCCCTATAGAGGCCCCTATAGAGAGTATGCACAGGCCCCTATAGAGGCCCCTATAGAGGCCCCTATAGAGGCCCCTATAGAGAGTATGCACAGGCCCCTATAGAGGCCCCTATAGAGGCCCCTATAGAGAGTATGCACAGGCCCCTATAGAGGCCCCTATAGAGGCCCCTATAGAGAGTATGCACAGGCCCCTATAGAGGCCCCTATAGAGGCCCCTATAGAGAGTATGCACAGGCCCCTATAGAGGCCCCTATAGAGGCCCCTATAGAGAGTATGCACAGGCCCCTATAGAGGCCCCTATAGAGAGTATGCACAGGCCCCTATAGAGGCCCCTATAGAGGCCCCTATAGAGGCCCCTATAGAGAGTATGCACAGGCCCCTATAGAGGCCCCTATAGAGAGTATGCACAGGCCCCTATAGAGGCCCCTATAGAGAGTATGCACAGGCCCCTATAGAGGCCCCTATAGAGAGTATGCACAGGCCCCTATAGAGGCCCCTATAGAGGCCCCTATAGAGGCCCCTATAGAGAGTATGCACAGGCCCCTATAGAGGCCCCTATAGAGGCCCCTATAGAGAGTATGCACAGGCCCCTATAGAGAGTATGCACAGGCCCCTATAGAGAGTATGCACAGGCCCCTATAGAGGCCCCTATAGAGGCCCCTATAGAGGCCCCTATAGAGAGTATGCACAGGCCCCTATAGAGGCCCCTATAGAGAGTATGCACAGGCCCCTATAGAGGCCCCTATAGAGGCCCCTATAGAGGCCCCTATAGAGAGTATGCACAGGCCCCTATAGAGGCCCCTATAGAGGCCCCTATAGAGAGTATGCACAGGCCCCTATAGAGAGTATGCACAGGCCCCTATAGAGGCCCCTATAGAGGCCCCTATAGAGGCCCCTATAGAGAGTATGCACAGGCCCCTATAGAGGCCCCTATAGAGAGTATGCACAGGCCCCTATAGAGGCCCCTATAGAGGCCCCTATAGAGGCCCCTATAGAGAGTATGCACAGGCCCCTATAGAGGCCCCTATAGAGGCCCCTATAGAGGCCCCTATAGAGAGTATGCACAGGCCCCTATAGAGGCCCCTATAGAGGCCCCTATAGAGAGTATGCACAGGCCCCTATAGAGAGTATGCACAGGCCCCTATAGAGGCCCCTATAGAGGCCCCTATAGAGGCCCCTATAGAGAGTATGCACAGGCCCCTATAGAGGCCCCTATAGAGAGTATGCACAGGCCCCTATAGAGGCCCCTATAGAGGCCCCTATAGAGGCCCCTATAGAGAGTATGCACAGGCCCCTATAGAGGCCCCTATAGAGGCCCCTATAGAGGCCCCTATAGAGAGTATGCACAGGCCCCTATAGAGGCCCCTATAGAGGCCCCTATAGAGAGTATGCACAGGCCCCTATAGAGGCCCCTATAGAGGCCCCTATAGAGAGTATGTACAGGCCCCTATAGAGACCCCTATAGAGGCCCCTATAGAGGCCCCTATAGAGAGTATGCACAGGCATGATTTTCCCATCAGGAGAGGACACGCCCCCCTCATCTAGACTGAGTGGCAAAACATTGAGCAGCATGGAGTGTTGGAGTTTGGAAGCGCTCGTTGGAAATCACTCAACCGCCCTGTGTACCACCTGTTTCTAAATGTCACATAATGCAGGTGGCAGCAAAATGTTGTGTTATTGAAAACAAGCACTTCCAAACTCTGAACAATAATCAAATGCAGGGCATTTATTGACAGAAAGTAGCTCATAACGTTTCTATGGTGGATTTTTATGAAACAAAAACTTTGCAGATAGAAAGAGGATAATTCAAGCTTTTCGTACAAATGCAATGTTGGTGAGTTTAACATTGTTTAATGCAATCAGACATGACTTTTCTGTTTGGATGAATGGGCTGTCAAGGCCAGAAAGTAGTTTTTTGCCACTCAGTGGGCGTTCCCGCATAACTTCCAGGTACGATGATGTGACGCGCATACCCTCTATTCTCCATATGCAGACCGTGTCCATCTTACCATATATTAAAGTTAATGGCAAGGTGCTACCTAGGTGCAATGGCCAATGGCAGCCCATTCATCCAAACAGAAAAGTCCCCTCTGATTGTATTAAACAACGTCAAACTCACCAACATTAAAGCTTGAATTATCCTCTTTCCGTCCTCAAAGTGTTTGATTTATAAAAATCCACTGTAGACATGTTATGAGCTACTTTGTGTCCTTGCAGGTGATTCTGGAGTTTGGAAGCGCTCGTTACAATTTACAATTTACAATTTACAATTTAGGCATTTAGCAGACGCTCTTAATCCAGAGCGATTTACAATAAGCAATAACAAAAAGCATGGCATACATCACATGTATAAAAAGTAGTTATCATGAATCATGCGTAAACTAAGAACGTAACATTGGAGTATCTATGTAAACTATACATACTATACTATATAATATATTATACATGTGTACTATAAAGTGCTATGACTACATAAAGTGCAATTCTAGAGCTGTCTACATAACAAGCTATAAGTCTGTTTATAATACTATCTAAGTCTACATAATGTGCTATCTAAGGGGTTAACATCACTCAACTGCCCAGGCTACGTAGCACCTGTTTATAATACTATCTAAGTCTACATAATGTGCTATCTAAGGGGTTAACATCACTCAACTGCCCAGGCTGCGTAGCACCTGTTTATAATACTATCTAAGTCTACATAATGTGCTATCTAAGGGGTTAACATCACTCAACTGCCCAGGCTGCGTAGCACCTGTTTATAATACTATCTAAGTCTACATAATGTGCTATCTAAGGGGTTAACATCACTCAACTGCCCAGGCTGCGTAGCACCTGTTTATAATACTATCTAAGTCTACATAATGTGATATCTAAGGGGTTAGATGTCACTCAACGGCCCTGCCGTAGCACCTGTTTATAATACTATCTAAGTCTACATAATGTGCTATCTAAGGGGTTAACATCACTCAACGGCCCAGGCTGCGTAGCACCTGTTTATAATACTATCTAAGTCTACATAATGTGCTATCTAAGGGGTTAACATCACTCAACGGCCCTGCCGTAGCACCTGTTTATAATACTATCTAAGTCTACATAATGTGCTATCTAAGGGGTTAACATCACTCAACGGCCCTGCCGTAGCACCTGTTTATAATACTATCTAAGTCTACATAATGTGCTATCTAAGGGGTTAGATATCACTCAACGGCCCAGGCTGCGTAGCACCTGTTTATAATACTATCTAAGTCTACATAATGTGCTATCTAAGGGGTTAACATCACTCAACGGCCCAGGCTGCGTAGCACCTGTTTATAATACTATCTAAGTCTACATAATGTGCTATCTAAGGGGTTAGACATCACTCAACGGCCCAGGCTGCGTAGCACCTGTTTATAATACTATCTAAGTCTACATAATGTGCTATCTAAGGGGTTAACATCACTCAACGGCCCAGGCTGCGTAGCACCTGTTTATAATACTATCTAAGTCTACATAATGTGCTATCTAAGGGGTTAACATCACTCAACGGCCCAGGCTGCGTAGCACCTGTTTATAATACTATCTAAGTCTACATAATGTGCTATCTAAGGGGTTAACATCACTCAACGGCCCAGGCTGCGTAGCACCTGTTTATAATACTATCTAAGTCTACATAATGTGCTATCTAAGGGGTTAACATCACTCAACGGCCCAGGCTGCGTAGCACCTGTTTATAATACTATCTAAGTCTACATAATGTGCTATCTAAGGGGTTAACATCACTCAACGGCCCAGGCTGCGTAGCACCTGTTTATAATACTATCTAAGTCTACATAATGTGCTATCTAAGGGGTTAACATCACTCAACTGCCCAGGCTGCGTAGCACCTGTTTATAATACTATCTAAGTCTACATAATGTGCTATCTAAGGGGTTAACATCACTCAACGGCCCAGGCTGCGTAGCACCTGTTTATAATACTATCTAAGTCTACATAATGTGCTATCTAAGGGGTTAACATCACTCAACGGCCCAGGCTGCGTAGCACCTGTTTATAATACTATCTAAGTCTACATAATGTGCTATCTAAGGGGTTAACATCACTCAACGGCCCAGGCTGCGTAGCACCTGTTTATAATACTATCTAAGTCTACATAATGTGCTATCTAAGGGGTTAACATCACTCAACTGCCCAGGCTGCGTAGCACCTGTTTATAATACTATCTAAGTCTACATAATGTGCTATCTAAGGGGTTAACATCACTCAACTGCCCAGGCTGCGTAGCACCTGTTTATAATACTATCTAAGTCTACATAATGTGCTATCTAAGGGGTTAACATCACTCAACTGCCCAGGCTGCGTAGCACCTGTTTATAATGATCACATAATGCAGGAGGCAGCAGGACGCTGCTTTGCTGAAAACGAGTGCTTCTAAACTCTGATGGAAACATGGCCGCCGTCTGCAGATGGGCAACACCCCACGGGGAGTAAAAACACATATTTACACAACCACCCTAAAACAATATATAGTTACACTGTGCTTTAAAATACATGTTGATTTGTATTTCCCTATATATACTCTTTTTAAATGTAATGTGGTCATTGTCCACCACCTAGTGGACATTTACATGCAGAAATTCATTCGGAATGAATGGATTAATTCCAGTCATCAGAATAAAGATGCTCATGTAAACACCTCAATTGGATAGAATATCCCGTTCCGAATGAATTTCCATTCCGCTCTGGAGGGGTGGTGGTATATACCGTTTGAATCGCTAGAGATCACCAGGGTCTGGAGGGGTGGTGGTATATACCGTTTGAATCGCTATAGATCACCAGGGTCTGGAGGGGTGGTGGTATATACCGCTTGAATCAATATAGATCACCATATAAACACTTTATTCCGAATTTGGAATACATGTATTATTTTACACATGTCTGCCCTTAGTAGACTATAGTGCTTTATGCCCTGCATGTCCAAGCAGGGATGGCCATTTGGAGACATTTTATGTGAGCAGAAATGCGCTACTTTACCCATTAGAAAAATACAAATACACCAGTTTTTTTCCCCCCATAATAAAATGCGCTATTTACAAACCCATCTGCAAATTACAGTGCCATTGCCAATTGCAGTGTATGGATGCTGTGTTTTTTAGTTCTGGGTTGTTTTGGGTGGAGTTGCGTGTGGTTGCAGGGACTGCGCTTCAAAATATATTTTTATTTTATTGGACTGCGCTTCAAAATATATTTTTATTTTATTTCATCAAATAATTCAAATAATAGCTGTTAGTGTTTGTTTGCAGGTGTGAATGCAATCCGCAGCAAATAAAGGACATGAAGCAAACAATGTGGCGGGTGAGGAGCTAAACACAGTTGGAGACGGAGAAGGCATATTTTACGCAAAGATGTCCCGTTACCGTGGATAGACGTGGTCGAATGAGGAGACTGAAGCCCTGGTCGAAATATGAGAACGAGTACATTAATCAATTGCTTAATATAAGGAAACACATAAAAAACACTGCAGTGTAGCCTACAGAATATTCTGTCTGTCTGTCTGTCTGTCTGTCTGTGCGTAAACATGGAGTGCTGTCACTGTGTGGGGACTTAGGCCAGGGACCTTTTCTGTCTGTGCTCAGTGCGCTGAGCCTCTATGCCCAAAGGAACAGTGCGTGCAGAGAGAGAGAGAGAGAGAGAGAGAGAGAGAGAGAGAGAGAGAGAGAGAGATGGTCCAGTCCCCGACGGCACGAAACATGCACGTTATCTATCTAATAATTTAGCGATCGCTCGCCCGCTGTCTATTTTGGTCGCTGTCTGTCAGTCAGTCAGTCAGTCCGAGTACATCCTTAGAATGCATGTTGGGACGGCTTCCGGGTCACCAGTGAAATGCATGTTGGGACGGACACAGATTAATACTGGGACACACTTTTCCCGCGTAACTTGAGTTGTTTCGCCCGCTGTCTATTTTGCTCGCAATAGACAGCGGGCGAGCGATCGCTAAATTATTAGATAGATTACCCACACTGAATATAATTTGCTGTTCATATATTCAGAACGGGTAAGGACTAGTGAGTATAATTTTAACACCATAGATTTCACTGTGTAGGCTATAGTTTATGAATTGAACACATTGATACAATTCCCTGCTGCGTTTCCTTGCTGCGCTTGACACAGCCAGTGTGAAGGCAAACCGCAGCAAATTAAATATGCAAGAATCCCAAGAATCCGCCCATTCGCATCGAGTCCACCGAAGTATTAGGTGAGAATGTGACCTAAAACACTCTGGACAACGCTCCACACGTCCTAGACTCTTCTCCCTTCTCTAAAACACCCTGGACAACGCTCCACACGTCCTAGACTCTTCTCCCTTCTCTAAAACACCCTGGACAACGCTCCACACGTCCTAGACTCTTCTCCCTTCTCTAAAACACCCTGGACAACGCTCCACACGTCCCAGACTCTTCTCCCTTCTCTAAAACACCCTGGACAACGCTCCATAAGTCCTAAACTCTTCTCCCTTCTCTAAAACACCCTGGACAACGCGCCACACGTCCCAGACTCTTCTCCCTTCTCTAAAACACCCAAAGGTCAGTGGGCGTTCCCTCTGAGGCACTGCACGCTGGACAAGGTGTCCGGACACACGCACAGCCAGGGGGCGCTGCTGAGCGTGAGTATTTACATACTAGCCCTCCCCTCAGGTTAAGAGTCTGGGTGTCGTCCTCGATAGCACACTCTCATTCCACACCCACATCAACAACACCATCCGGTCTGCCTACTTCCACCTCAGAAACATCAACCGCCTCCGCCCCTCACTCACTCCCCACAGTGCCGCAATCCTAGCCTGGCTAATAAGCCAGACTAATATCACACAACACTGTCGCGGTATATTAGTCTGGGCAATTATTTTTTTTGCCAACGGCTGATTCGGTCTGGTTTATTAACCAGGCTACCGCAATCCTGGTTCATGCTGTCGTCACCTCCCGCTTGGACTACTGTAATTCCCTTCTTTTTGGTCTCCCCCACAAACTTCTCCATAAACTCCAACTGGTCCAGAACGCTGCTGCCCGTATCATCACCAGAACCCCTGTCATCAGTCACATCACCCCTGTACTACACCAACTCCACTGGCTTCCCATAAAATTCCACATTGACTATAAGATCCTTATACTTTCAAGGCCATCCATAACCTCACCCCCCATTATCTGTCTGACCTTGTTCACGTCGACATTCCCACCCGGTCTCTTAGGTCTGCCTCCTCCATCAAACTGAAAGTCCTCCCAGCCCGTCTGTCCACCATGGGGTCAAGAGCTTTCAGCCGCTCTGCCCCCCACCTCTGGAACTCCCTCCCCCTGATGCTCTGCCCCCCACCTTTGGAACTCCCTCCCCCCTGATGCTCTGCCACTCACCTCTGGAACTCCCTCCCCCCTGATGCTCTGCCCCTCACCTCTGGAACTCCCTCCCCCCTGATGCTCTGCCCCCCACCTCTGGAACCCCCTCCCCCCTGATGCTCTGCCCCTCACCTCTGGAACTCCCTCCCCCCTGATGCTCTGCCCCTCACCTCTGGAACTCCCTCCCCCCTGATGCTCTGCCCCCCACCTCTGGAACTCCCTCCCCCCTGATGCTCTGCCCCCCACCTCTGGAACTCCCTCCCCCCTGATGCTCTGCCCCCCACCTCTGGAACTCCCTCCCCCCTGATGCTCTGCCCCCCACCTCTGGAACTCCCTCCCCCCCTGATGCTCTGCCCCTCACCTCTGGAACTCCCTCCCCCCTGATGCTCTGCCCCCCACCTCTGGAACTCCCTCCCCCTGATGCTCTGCCCCCCACCTCTGGAACCCCCTCCCCCCTGATGCTCTGCCCCTCACCTCTGGAACTCCCTCCCCCCTGATGCTCTGCCCCCCACCTCTGGAACTCCCTCCCCCCTGATGCTCTGCCCCCCACCTCTGGAACTCCCTCCCCCCTGATGCTCTGCCCCCCACCTCTGGAACTCCCTCCCCCCTGATGCTCTGCCCCTCACCTCTGGAACTCCCTCCCCCTGATGCTCTGCCCCTCACCTCTGGAACTCCCTCCCCCCTGATGCTCTGCCCCCCACCTCTGGAACTCCCTCCCCCCTGATGCTCTGCCCCCCACCTCTGGAACTCCCTCCCCCCTGATGCTCTGCCCCCCACCTCTGGAACTCCCTCCCCCCTGATGCTCTGCCCCCCACCTCTGGAACTCCCTCCCCCCTGATGCTCTGCCCCTCACCTCTGGAACTCCCTCCCCCCTGATGCTCTGCCCCCCACCTCTGGAACTCCCTCCCCCCCTGATGCTCTGCCCCTCACCTCGGAACTCCCTCCCCCTGATGCTCTGCCCCCCACCTCTGGAACTCCCTCCCCCCTGATGCTCTGCCCCCCACCTCTGGAACTCCCTCCCCCCTGATGCTCTGCCCCCCACCTCTGGAACTCCCTCCCCCTGATGCTCTGCCCCTCACCTCTGGAACTCCCTCCCCCTGATGCTCTGCCCCTCACCTCAAAACCCACCTGTTTAGGCAGGCCTATGATTGATCTGTGTTTTCTGCTGCAAGCTATACTTTATTGTCTGCTTTTGCTTTTAACTGTGTTTTGTGTCAACTGTTTTTAACTTGCTGTACGGCGACCTTGAGCCCTGAAAGGCGCCTTATAAATAAAATGTATTATTCTGGGTGCCTGCCATGCAATGGCAGAAACACAGGTTGAAATCTAAAACGCATACTTAATCGTAATTATTATCATCATCAATACGCGAAACTTCGACGTCTATGGCCGGCCGCACGGTTTGCCAAAGCCCCGCAATATATACATCAAAACGTGCGGCTCGGCCGGGAATGGTGTGCTTGTGCTTTTCTTTCCGATTCGTGTTACCGTGCCGACGTAATTCGCAATAAACGACGCGAAAATGCCCCATTCAAAGTCGATGGGGAGACGCGGGTAAAAACAGAAAACGACACGTTACTTTGGAGCCACATTGCTCGGGCATACTGTTACGTAGAAACACGATTTAAACGTCAAACAGCACACGAGGCCATCGACTTTGTGGTGGTTCAGACGGAATTCGAATACGTTGCACGGTTTGCCCGCTATGGCAGTTCAAAGTGTGTGTGGTCTGAGCAATATTCTCGACTCAGAGTGTCGCACGCCCAGAGAGAGAGCGGATCAGAGTGAGAAGCCAATGTGAAGACTATACCGAAATTCTCCGAACAAATCGTCCTCACGGCCAAAATATTCACTTTACACGCATGGGTTTCGGTAATTTTGTAGCCACACTCGTCCTCTTTCACCCAATGTCACAACCAAAGCCCAGATACATACAGTACGTGAACTACAGCCCTGAAAGCGACAGGTGTACCATCATAATGTGTCAAAAACTCCATGTTAACTGCCTGAATGAGTCAGCAATTTTTTCATCACAAGCACAATTCTTAACTCGCTCTTATAACCACGTTTTTTATCGTACCAATACCACGATCGCACACGGCGTACCTCAATGCCTCGGGTCACTCACGGTGAAAACAAAAATCGCATTCGACTTTTACTTTTTGCGATAGAGCAATTTGTTCGGACATACGTTCTGTCATAGAGAGTCACTGTGCTTTACCTTTCAATACTGTTTGCATTGCATAGACTAGCCCAGGTGAAAATGATACTTTGTTAATGATTCAAGGTCACCTGACCAACTCTCACACACGCGCGCACACATGCACATGCACGCACATGCACACATGTGCACGCACACACACATTGAAAGTCAATAGAGAAATTCGGGGAAACACGTAACTCTGTCATTTCTCAACCGTTTCGGATGCGGGGCGGCTCGCCAGAACCGGGCCGCCCCCCCTGAGCGAAACCAAATGGACCCCTTAGCATGTTAGCATTAGCATGTTAGCATTAGCATGTTAGCATGTTAGCATTAGCATGTTAGCATGTTAGCATTAGCATGTTAGCATTATCATGTTAGCATGTTAGCATTAGCATGTTAGCATTAGCATGTTAGCATTAGCATGTTAGCATGTTAGCATTAGCATGTTAGCATTAGCATATTAGCATTAGCATGTTAGCATTAGCATTTTAGCATGTTAGCATGTTAGCATTAGCATGTTAGCATTAACATGTTAGTATTAGCATGTTAGCATGTTAGCATTAGAATGTTGGTGGCAACGTAATGTGCAATAAACTTAGACAAAATACCCCATTGAAAGTCAACCAAATGGACCCTTACAGGGTCTGAGAGGCTAAATGTCATCAAATGGTGGTCCGTGGCTCAAATGCTGCACAGACTTGGCGAGCTGTAGGCACCCAGTCAAATTTCCTGAAATGTGTTTCTAGTTCTGGGTGCCTGCCATGCAATGGCAGAAACACAGGTTGAAATCTAAAACGCAAACTTAATCGTAATAATCATCAATACGCGAAACTTCGACGTCTACGGCCGGCCGCACGGTTTGCCAAAGCCCCGCAATATATACATCAAAACGTGCGGCTCGGCCGGGAATGGTGTGCTTGTGCTTTTCTTTCCGATTCGTGTTACCGTGCCGACGTAATTCGCGATAAACGACGCGAAAAATGCCCCATTCAAAGTCGATGGGGAGACACAGGTGAAAACAGAAAACGACACGTTACTTTGGAGCCACATTGCTCTGGCATACTGGTACGTAGAAACACGATTTAAACGTCAAACAGCACACGAGGCCATCGACTTTGTGGTGGTTCAGACGGAATTCGAATACGTTGCACGGTTTGCCCGCTATCGCAGTTCAAAGTGTGTGTGGTCTGAGCAATATTCTCGACTCAGAGTGTCGCACGCCCAGAGAGAGAGCGGATCAGAGTGAGAAGCCAATGTGAAGACTATACCGGAATTCTCCGAACAAATCGTCCTCACGGCCAAAATATTCACTTTACACGCATGGGTTTCGGCAATTTTGTAGCCACACTCGTCCTCTTTCACCCAATGTCACAACCATAGCCCAGATACATACAGTACGTGAACTACAGCCCTGAAAGCGACAGGTGTACCATCATAATGTGTCATAAACTCCATGTTAAATACCTGAATGAGTCAGCAATTTTTTCATCACAAGCACAGTTCTTAACTCGCTCTTATAACCACGTTTTTTATCGTACCAATACCACGATCGCACACGGCGTACCTCAATGCCTCGGGTCACACACGGCGGAAACAAAAATCGCATTCGACTTTTACTTTTTGCGACAGAGCAATTTGTTCGGACATACGTTCTCTCATAGAGTCAGTGGGCTTTTAACTTGCAATACTGTTTGCATTTGCATAGACTAGCCCAGGTGAAAATGATACTTTGTTAATGATTCAAGGTCACCTGACCAACTCTCACACACGCGCGCACACACGCACATGCACGCACATGCACACATGTGCACGCACACACACACATTGAAAGTCAATAGAGAAATTCGGGGAAACACGTAACTCTGTCATTTCTCAACCGTTTCGGATGCGGGGCGGCTCGCCAGAACCGGGCCGCCCCCCTGAGCGAAACCAAATGGACCCCTTAGCATGTTAGCATTAGCATGTTAGTGTTAGCATGTTAGCATTAGCATATTAACATGTTAGCATGTTAGCATGTTAGCATTAGCATGTTAACATGTTAGCATTAGCATGTTAGCATATTAGCATGTTAGCATATTAGCATGTTAGCATGTTAGCATGTTAGCATTAGCATGTTAGCATGTTAGCATGTTAGCATTAGCATGTTAGCATGTTAGCATGTTAGCTTTAGCATGTTAGCATTAGCATGTTAGCATGTTAGCATTAGCATGTTAGCATTAGCATGTTAGCATTATTATGCTAGCATGTTAGCATGTTGGCATTAGCATGTTAGCATTAGCATGTTAGCATGTTAGCTTTAGCATGTTAGCATTAGCATGTTAGCATGTTAGCTTTAGCATGTTAGCATTAGCATGTTAGCATTAGCATGTTAGCATTAGCATGTTAGCATGTTAGCATTAGCATGTTAGCATGTTAGCATGTTAGCATTAGCATTAGCATGTTAGCATGTTACCATGCTAGCATTAGCATGTTAGCATGTTAGCATTAGCATGTTAGCATGTTAGCATGTTAGCATTAGCATGTTAGCATTAGCATGTTAGCATGTTAGCATTAGCATGTTAGCATGTTAGCTTTAGCATGTTAGCATGTTAGCATGTTAGCATGTTAGCATTAGCATGTTAGCATTAGCATGTTAGCATTAGCATGTTAGCATGTTAGCATGTTAGCTTTAGCATGTTAGCTTTAGCATGTTAGCTTTAGCATGTTAGCATTAGCATGTTAGCATTAGCATGTTAGCATTAGCATGTTAGCATTAGCATGTTAGCATTAGCATGTTAACATGTTAGCATGTTAGCATTAGCATGTTAGCATGTTAGCATTAGCATGTTAGCATTAGCATGTTAGCATGTTAGCATTAGCATGTTAGCATTATCATGTTAGCATGTTAGCATTAGCATGTTAGCATTAGCATGTTAGCATGTTAGCATTAGCATGTTAGCATTAGCATGTTAGCATTAGCATGTTAGCATTAGCATGTTAGCATGTTAGCATTAGCATGTTAGCATTATCATGTTAGCATGTTAGCATTAGCATGTTTGCATTAGCATGTTAGCATTAGCATGTTAGCATGTTAGCATTAGCATGTTAGCATTAGCATATTAGCATGTTAGCATTAGCATGTTAGCATTAGCATGTTAGCATTAGCATGTTAGCATGTTAGCATTAGCATGTTAGCATTATCATGTTAGCATGTTAGCATTAGCATGTTAGCATTAGCATGTTAGCATTAGCATGTTAGCATGTTAGCATTAGCATGTTAGCATTAGCATATTAGCATTAGCATGTTAGCATTAGCATTTTAGCATGTTAGCATGTTAGCATTAGCATGTTAGCATTAGCATGTTAGTATTAGCATGTTAGCATGTTAGCATTAGAATGTTGGTGGCAACGTAATGTGCAATAAACTTAGACAAAATACCCCATTGAAAGTCAACCAAATGGACCCTTACAGGGTCTGAGAGGCTAAATGTCATCAAATGGTGGTCCGTGGCTCAAATGCTGCACAGACTTGGCGAGCTGTAGGCACCCAGTCAAATTTCCTGAAATTTGTTTCTAGTTCTGGGTGCCTGCCATGCAATGGCAGAAACACAGGTTGAAATCTAAAACGCATACTTAATAATTATTATCAATACGCGAAACTTCGACGTCTACGGCCGGCCGCACGGTTTGCCAAAGCCCCGCAATATATACATCAAAACGTGCGGCTCGGCCGGGAATGGTGTGCTTGTGCTTTTCTTTCCGATTCGTGTTACCGTGCCGACGTAATTCGCAATAAACGACGCGAAAATGCCCCATTCAAAGTCGATGGGGAGACGCGGGTAAAAACAGAAAACGACACGTTACTTTGGAGCCACATTGCTCGGGCATACTGTTACGTAGAAACACGATTTAAACGTCAAACAGCACACGAGGCCATCGACTTTGTGGTGGTTCAGACGGAATTCGAATACGTTGCACGGTTTGCCCGCTATCGCAGTTCAAAGTGTGTGTGGTCTGAGCAATATTCTCGACTCAGAGTGTCGCACGCCCAGAGAGAGAGCGGATCAGAGTGAGAAGCCAATGTGAAGACTATACCGAAATTCTCCGAACAAATCGTCCTCACGGCCAAAATATTCACTTTACACGCATGGGTTTCGGTAATTTTTTAGCCACACTCGTCCTCTTTCACCCAATGTCACAACCATAGCCCAGATACATACAGTACGTGAACTACAGCCCTGAAAGCGACAGGTGTACCATCATAATGTGTCATAAACTCCATGTTAAATGCCTGAATGAGTCAGCAATTTTTTCATCACAAGCACAATTCTTAACTCGCTCTTATAACCACGTTTTTTATCGTACCAATACCACGATCGCACACGGCGTACCTCAATGCCTCGGGTCACTCACGGTGAAAACAAAAATCGCATTCGACTTTTATTTTTTGCGATAGAGCAATTTGTTCGGACATACGTTCTGTCATAGAGAGTCACTGTGCTTTTAACTTTCAATACTGTTTGCATTGCATAGACTAGCCCAGGTGAAAATGATACTTTGTTAATGATTCAAGGTCACCTGACCAACTCTCACACACGCGCGCACACATGCACATGCACGCACATGCACACATGTGCACGCACACACACATTGAAAGTCAATAGAGAAATTCGGGGAAACACGTAACTCTGTCATTTCTCAACCGTTTCGGATGCGGGGCGGCTCGCCAGAACCGGGCCGCCCCCCTGAGCGAAACCAAATGGACCCCTTAGCATGTTAGCATTAGCATGTTAGCATTAGCATGTTAGCATTAGCATGTTAGCATGTTAGCATGTTACCATGTTAGCATTAGCATGTTAGCATTAGCATGTTACCATGTTAGCATTAGCATGTTAGCATTAGCATGTTAGCATTAGCATGTTAGCATGTTAGCATTAGCATGTTAGCATTAGCATGTTAGCATTAGCATGTTAGCATGTTAGCTTTAGCATGTTAGCATTAGCATGTTAGCATTAGCATTAGCATGTTAGCATGTTAGCATGTTACCATGTTAGCATTAGCATGTTAGCATGTTACCATGTTAGCATTAGCATGTTAGCATTAGCATGTTACCATGTTAGCATTAGCATGTTAGCATTAGCATGTTAGCATGTTAGCATTAGCATGTTAGCATGTTAGCATGTTAGCATTAGCATGTTAGCATGTTAGCATTAGCATGTTAGCATGTTAGCATTAGCATGTTAGCATTAGCATGTTAGCATGTTAGCATGTTAGCATTAGCATGTTAGCATGTTAGCATTAGCATGTTAGCATGTTAGCATGTTAGCATTAACATGTTAGCATGTTTGCATTAGCATGTTAGCATTAGCATATTAGCATGTTAGCATTAGCATGTTAGCATTAGCATGTTAGCATTAGCATGTTAGCATTAGCATGTTAGCATGTTAGCATTAGCATGTTAGCATTAGCATGTTAGCATTAGCATGTTAGCATGTTAGAATTAGCATATTAGCATGTTAGCATTAGCATATTAGCATGTTAGCATTAGCATGTTAGCATTAGCATGTTAGTATTAGCATGTTAGCATGTTAGCATTAGAATGTTGGTGGCAACGTAATGTGCAATAAACGTAGACAAAATACCCCATTGAAAGTCAACCAAATGGACCCTTACAGGGTCTGAGAGGCTAAATGTCATCAAATGGTGGTCCGTGGCTCAAATGCTGCACAGACTTGGCGAGCTGTAGGCACCCAGTCAAATTTCCTGAAATTTGTTTCTAGTTCTGGGTGCCTGCCATGCAATGGCAGAAACACAGGTTGAAATCTAAAACGCATACTTAATAATTATTATCAATACGCGAAACTTCGACGTCTACGGCCGGCCGCACGGTTTGCCAAAGCCCCGCAATATATACATCAAAACGTGCGGCTCGGCCGGGAATGGTGTGCTTGTGCTTTTCTTTCCGATTCGTGTTACCGTGCCGACGTAATTCGCAATAAACGACGCGAAAATGCCCCATTCAAAGTCGATGGGGAGACGCGGGTAAAAACAGAAAACGACACGTTACTTTGGAGCCACATTGCTCGGGCATACTGTTACGTAGAAACACGATTTAAACGTCAAACAGCACACGAGGCCATCGACTTTGTGGTGGTTCAGACGGAATTCGAATACGTTGCACGGTTTGCCCGCTATCGCAGTTCAAAGTGTGTGTGGTCTGAGCAATATTCTCGACTCAGAGTGTCGCACGCCCAGAGAGAGAGCGGATCAGAGTGAGAAGCCAATGTGAAGACTATACCGAAATTCTCCGAACAAATCGTCCTCACGGCCAAAATATTCACTTTACACGCATGGGTTTCGGTAATTTTGTAGCCACACTCGTCCTCTTTCACCCAATGTCAAAACCATAGCACAGATACATACAGTACGTGAACTACAGCCCTGAAAGCGACAGGTGTACCATCATAATGTGTCATAAACTCCATGTTAAATGCCTGAATGAGTCAGCAATTTTTTCATCACAAGCACAATTCTTAACTCGCACTTATAACCACGTTTTTTATCGTACCAATACCACGATCGCACACGGCGTACCTCAATGCCTCGGGTCACTCACGGCGAAAACAAAAATCGCATTCGACTTTTACTTTTTGCGATAGAGCAATTTGTTCGGACATACCTGTCATTGACAGTCAGTGGGCTTTTAACATTCAATACTGTTTGCGTTTGCATAGACTAGCCCAGGTGAAAATGATACTTTGTTAATGATTCAAGGTCACCTGACCAACTCTCACACACGCGCGCACACACGCACATGCATGCACATGCACACATGTGCACGCACACACACACATTGAAAGTCAATAGAGGAATTCGGGGAAAGACGTAACTCTGTCATTTCTCAACCGTTTCGGACACGGGGCGGCTCGCCAGAACCGGGCCGCCCCCCTGAGCGAAACCAAATGGACCCCTTAGCATGTTAGCATTAGCATGTTAGCATGTTAGCATTAGCATGTTAGCATGTTAGCATTAGCATGTTAGCATGTTAGCATTAGCATGTTAGCATGTTAGCATTAGCATGTTAGCATGTTAGCATGTTAGCATTAGCATGTTAGCATGTTAGCATTAACATGTTAGCATTAGCATGTTAGCATGTTAGCATTAGCATGTTAGCATTAGCATGTTAGCATTAGCATGTTAGCATTAGCATATTAGCATGTCAGCATTAGCATGTTAGCATTAGCATGTTAGCATGTTAGCATGTTAGCATGTTAGCATTAGCATGTTAGCATGTTAGCATTAGCATGTTAGCATTAGCATATTAGCATGTTAGCATTAGCATATTAGCATTAGCATGTTAGCATTAGCATTTTAGCATGTTAGCATGTTAGCATTAGAATGTTAGCATTAGCATGTTAGTATTAGCATGTTAGCATTAGCATGTTAGCATTAGCATGTTAGCATGTTAGCATTAGCATGTTAGCATTAGCATGTTAGCATTAGCATGTTAGCATATTAGCATGTTAGCATTAGCATATTAGCATGTTAGCATTAGCATGTTAGCATTAGCATGTTAGCATTAGCATGTTAGCATTAGCATGTTAGCATTAGCATATTAGCATGTTAGCATTAGCATGTTAGCATATTAGCATGTTAGCATTAGCATGTTAGCATGTTAGCATATTAGCATGTTAGCATATTAGCATGTTAGCATGTTAGCATTAGCATGTTAGCATTAGCATGTTAGCATTAGCATGTTAGCATTAGCATGTTAGCATGTTAGCATTAGCATGTTAGCATTAGCATGTTAGCATTAGCATGTTAGCATATTAGCATGTTAGCATTAGCATATTAGCATGTTAGCATTAGCCTGTTAGCATTAGCATGTTAGCATTAGCATGTTAGCATTAGCATGTTAGCATGTTAGCATTAGAATGTTGGTGGCAACGTAATGTGCAATAAACGTAGACAAAATACCCCATTGAAAGTCAACCAAATGGACCCTTACAGGGTCTGAGAGGCTAAATGTCATCAAATGGTGGTCCGTGGCTCAAATGCTGCACAGACTTGGCGAGCTGTAGGCACCCAGTCAAATTTCCTGAAATTTGTTTCTAGTGTTATTATTATTATTATATTATTATAATCACCAATAATTATCACCATAATTCTGGGTGCCTGCCATGCAATGGCAGAAACACAGGTTGAAATCTAAAACGCATACTTAATAATTATTATAATCAATACGCGAAACTTCGACGTCTACGGCCGGCCGCACGGTTTGCCAAAGCCCCGCAATATATACATCAAAACGTGCGGCTCGGCCGGGAATGGTGTGCTTGTGCTTTTCTTTCCGATTCGTGTTACCGTGCCCACGTAATTCGCAATAAACGACGCGAAAAATGCCCCATTCAAAGTCGATGGGGAAACGCGTGTAAAAACAGAAAACGACACGTTACTTTGGAGCCACATTGCTCTGGCATACTGTTACGTAGAAACACGATTTAAACGTCAAACAGCACACGAGGCCATCGACTTTGTGGTGGTTCAGACGGAATTCGAATACGTTGCACGGTTTGCCCGCTATCGCAGTTCAAAGTGTGTGTGGTCTGAGAAATATTCTCGACTCAGAGTGTCGCACGCCCAGAGAGAGAGCGGATCAGAGTGAGAAGCCAATGTGAAGACTATACCGAAATTCTCCGAACAAATCGTCCTCACGGCCAAAATATTCACTTTACACGCATGGGTTTCGGTAATTTTGTAGCCACACTCGTCCTCTTTCACCCAATGTCAAAACCATAGCACAGATACATACAGTACGTGAACTACAGCCCTGAAAGCGACAGGTGTACCATCATAATGTGTCATAAACTCCATGTTAAATGCCTGAATGAGTCAGCAATTTTTTCATCACAAGCACAATTCTTAACTCGCACTTATAACCACGTTTTTTATCGTACCAATACCACGATCGCACACGGCGTACCTCAATGCCTCGGGTCACTCACGGGGAAAACAAAAATCGCATTCAACTTTTACTTTTTGCGATAGAGCAATTTGTTCGGACATACGATCTCTCATAGAGAGTCAGTGTGCTTTACCTTTCAATACTGTTTGCATTGCATAGACTAGCCCAGGTGAAAATGATACTTTGTTAATGATTCAAGGTCACCTGACCAACTCTCACACACGCGCGCACACACGCACATGCATGCACATGCACACATGTGCACGCACACACACACATTGAAAGTCAATAGAGGAATTCGGGGAAACACGTAACTCTGTCATTTCTCAACCGTTTCGGACGCGGGGCGGCTCGCCAGAACCGGGCCGCCCCCCTGAGCGAAACCAAATGGACCCCTTAGCATGTTAGCATTAGCATGTTAGCATGTTAGCATTAGCATGTTAGCATGTTAGCATGTTAGCATTAGCATGTTAGCATGTTAGCCTTAGCATGTTAGCATTAGCATATTAGCATGTTAGCATTAGCATGTTAGCATATTAGCATGTTAGCATTAGCATGTTAGCATGTTAGCATGTTACCATGTTAGCATTAGCATGTTAGCATGTTAGCATGTTAGCATTAGCATGTTAGCATGTTAGCTTTAGCATGTTAGCATGTTAGCATTAGCATGTTAGCATTAGCATGTTAGCATGTTAGCATGTTAGCTTTAGCATGTTAGCTTTAGCATGTTAGCATTAGCATGTTAGCATTAGCATGTTAGCATGTTAGCATTAGCATGTTAGCATTAGCATGTTAGCATTAGCATGTTAGCATTAGCATGTTAGCATGTTAGCATGTTAGCTTTAGCATGTTAGCATTAGCATGTTAGCATGTTAGCATGTTAGCATTAGCATGTTAGCATGTTAGCTTTAGCATGTTAGCATTAGCATGTTAGCATGTTAGCATTAGCATGTTAGCATTAGCATGTTAGCATGTTAGCTTTAGCATGTTAGCATTAGCATGTTAGCATGTTAGCATTAGCATGTTAGCATTAGCATGTTAGCATTAGCATGTTAGCATGTTAGCATGTTAGCATTAGCATGTTAGCATGTTACCATGTTAGCATTAGCATGTTAGCATGTTACCATGTTAGCATTAGCATGTTAGCATTAGCATGTTACCATGTTAGCATTAGCATGTTAGCATTAGCATGTTAGCATGTTAGCATTAGCATGTTAGCATGTTAGCATTAGCATGTTAGCATTAGCATGTTAGCATGTTAGCATGTTAGCATTAGCATGTTAGCATGTTAGCATGTTAGCATTAGCATGTTAGCATGTTAACTTTAGCATGTTAGCATTAGCATGTTAGCATGTTAGCATTAGCATGTTAGCATTAGCATGTTAGCATTAGCATGTTAGCATGTTAGCTTTAGCATGTTAGCATTAGCATGTTAGCATGTTAGCATTAGCATGTTAGCATTAGCATGTTAGCATTAGCATGTTAGCATTAGCATGTTAGCATTAACATGTTAGCATGTTAGCATTAGCATGTTAGCATGTTAGCATGTTAGCATTAGCATGTTAGCATGTTACCATGTTAGCATTAGCATGTTAGCAAATGAGAGTATATGAGAGCTCTGAGAGTATATGTAACCAAATGGACCGTTACAGGGTCCAATGTCATCAAATGGTGGTCCGTGGCTCAAATGGGTCTGAGAGGCTAAATGTCATCAAATGGTGGTCCGTGGCTCAAATGGGTCTGAGAGGCTAAATGTCATCTGGTGGTCCGTGGCTCAAATGGGTCTGAGAGGCTAAATGTCATCAAATGGTGGTCCGTGGCTCAAATGGGTCTGAGAGGCTGAATGTCATCTGGTGGTCCGTGGCTCAAATGGGTCTGAGAGGCTAAATGTCATCAAATGTTGGTGGCAATGTATGTAATGGAATGCAATGTATGTAATGTATGTAATGTTGGTGGCAACGTAATGTGCAATAAACTTAGACAAAATACCCCATTGAAAGTCAACCAAATGGACCCTTACAGGGTCTGAGAGGCTAAATGTCATCAAATGGTGGTCCGTGGCTCAAATGCTGCACAGACTTGGCGAGCTGCAGGCACCCAGTCAAATTTCCTGAAATTTGTTTCTAGTTCTGGGTGCCTGCCATGCAATGGCAGAAACACAGGTTGAAATCTAAAACGCATACTTAATAATTATTATCAATACGCGAAACTTCGACGTCTACGGCCGGCCGCACGGTTTGCCAAAGCCCCGCAATATATACATCAAAACGTGCGGCTCGGCCGGGAATGGTGTGCTTGTGCTTTTCTTTCCGATTCGTGTTACCGTGCCGACGTAATTCGCAATAAACGACGCGAAAATGCCCCATTCAAAGTCGATGGGGAGACGCGGGTAAAAACAGAAAACGACACGTTACTTTGGAGCCACATTGCTCGGGCATACTGTTACGTAGAAACACGATTTAAACGTCAAACAGCACACGAGGCCATCGACTTTGTGGTGGTTCAGACGGAATTCGAATACGTTGCACGGTTTGCCCGCTATCGCAGTTCAAAGTGTGTGTGGTCTGAGCAATATTCTCGACTCAGAGTGTCGCACGCCCAGAGAGAGAGCGGATCAGAGTGAGAAGCCAATGTGAAGACTATACCGAAATTCTCCGAACAAATCGTCCTCACGGCCAAAATATTCACTTTACACGCATGGGTTTCGGTAATTTTGTAGCCACACTCGTCCTCTTTCACCCAATGTCACAACCATAGCCCAGATACATACAGTACGTGAACTACAGCCCTGAAAGCGACAGGTGTACCATCATAATGTGTCATAAACTCCATGTTAAATGCCTGAATGAGTCAGCAATTTTTTCATCACAAGCACAATTCTTAACTCGCTCTTATAACCACGTTTTTTATCGTACCAATACCACGATCGCACACGGCGTACCTCAATGCCTCGGGTCACTCACGGGGAAAACAAAAATCGCATTCGACTTTTACTTTTTGCGATAGAGCAATTTGTTCGGACATACGCTCTCTCATAGAGAGTCACTGTGCTTTTACCTTTCAATACTGTTTGCATTGCATAGACTAGCCCAGGTGAAAATGATACTTTGTTAATGATTCAAGGTCACCTGACCAACTCTCACACACGCGCGCACACACGCACATGCACGCACATGCAGACATGTGCACGCACACACACACATTGAAAGTCAATAGAGAAATTCGGGGAAACACGTAACTCTGTCATTTCTCAACCGTTTCGGACGCGAGGCGGCTCGCCAGGACCGGGCCGCCCCCCTGAGCGAAACCAAATGGACCCCTTAGCATGTTAGCATATTAGCATGTTAGCATTAGCATGTTAGCATTAGCATGTTAGCATGTTAACATTAGCATGTTAGCATTAGCATGTTAGCATGTTAGCATTAGCATGTTAGCATTAGCATGTTATCATTAGCATGTTAGCATGTTAGCATGTTAGCATTAGCATGTTAGCATGTTAGCATTAGCATGTTAGCATGTTAGCCTTAGCATGTTAGCATTAGCATATTAGCATGTTAGCATATTAGCATGTTAGCATATTAGCATGTTAGCATTAGCATGTTAGCATGTTAGCATTAGCATGTTAGCATTAGCATGTTAGCATGTTAGCATTAGCATGTTAGCATTAACATGTTAACATGTTAGCATTAGCATGTTAGCATTAGCATGTTAGCATTAGCATGTTAGCATGTTAGCATTAGCATGTTAGCATGTTAGCATGTTAGCATTAGCATGTTAGCATTAGCATGTTAGCATGTTAGCCTTAGCATGTTAGCATTAGCATATTAGCATGTTAGCATTAGCATGTTAGCATATTAGCATGTTAGCATTAGCATGTTAGCATGTTAGCATGTTAGCATTAGCATGTTAGCATTAGCATGTTAGCATGTTAGCATTAGCATGTTAGCATTAACATGTTAACATGTTAGCATTAGCATGTTAGCATTAGCATGTTAGCATTAGCATGTTAGCATGTTAGCATTAGCATGTTAGCATGTTAGCATGTTAGCATTAGCATGTTAGCATGTTAGCCTTAGCATGTTAGCATTAGCATGTTAGCATTAGCATGTTAGCATGTTAGCATTAGCATGTTAGCATGTTAGCATTAGCATGTTAGCATGTTAGCATGTTAGCATTAGCATGTTAGCATTAGCATGTTAGCATGTTAGCATTAGCATGTTAGCCTTAGCATGTTAGCATTAGCATATTAGCATGTTAGCATTAGCATGTTAGCATATTAGCATGTTAGCATTAGCATGTTAGCATGTTAGCATTAGAATGTTGGTGGCAACGTAATGTGCAATAAACTTAGACAAAATACCCCATTGAAAGTCAACCAAATGGACCCTTACAGGGTCTGAGAGGCTAAATGTCATCAAATGGTGGTCCGTGGCTCAAATGCTGCACAGACTTGGCGAGCTGCAGGCACCCAGTCAAATTTCCTGAAATTTGTTTCTAGTTATCACCATAATTATTATAATCACCAATACGCGAAACTTCGACGTCTACGGCCGGCCGCACGGTTTGCCAAAGCCCCGCAATATATACATCAAAACGTGCGGCTCGGCCGGGAATGGTGTGCTTGTGCTTTTCTTTCCGATTCGTGTTACCGTGCCCACGTAATTCGCAATAAACGACGCGAAAAATGCCCCATTCAAAGTCGATGGGGAAACGCGTGGAAAAACAGAAAACGACACGTTACTTTGGAGCCACATTGCTCTGGCATACTGGTACGTAGAAACACGATTTAAACGTCAAACAGCACACGAGGCCATCGACTTTGTGGTGGTTCAGACGGAATTCGAATACGTTGCACGGTTTGCCCGCTATCGCAGTTCAAAGTGTGTGTGGTCTGAGCAATATTCTCGACTCAGAGTGTCGCACGCCCAGAGAGAGAGCGGATCAGAGTGAGAAGCCAATGTGAAGACTATACCGAAATTCTCCGAACAAATCGTCCTCACGGCCAAAATATTCACTTTACACGCATGGGTTTCGGTAATTTTGTAGCCACACTCGTCCTCTTTCACCCAATGTCACAACCATAGCCCAGATACATACAGTACGTGAACTGCAGCCCTGAAAGCGACAGGTGTACCATCATAATGTGTCATAAACTCCATGTTAAATGCCTGAATGAGTCAGCAATTTTTTCATCACAAGCACAATTCTTAACTCGCTCTTATAACCACGTTTTTTATCGTACCAATACCACGATCGCACACGGCGTACCTCAATGCCTCGGGTCACTCACGGTGAAAACAAAAATCGCATTCGACTTTTACTTTTTGCGATAGAGCAATTTGTTCGGACATACGTTCTCTCATAGAGAGTCAGTGGGCTTTTAACTTGCAATACTGTTTGCATTTGCATAGACTAGCCCAGGTGAAAATGATACTTTGTTAATGATTCAAGGTCACCTGACCAACTCTCACACACGCGCGCACACATGCACATGCACGCACATGCACACATGTGCACGCACACACACATTGAAAGTCAATAGAGAAATTCGGGGAAACACGTAACTCTGTCATTTCTCAACCGTTCCGGATGCGGGGCGGCTCGCCAGAACCGGGCCGCCCCCCTGAGCGAAACCAAATGGACCCCTTAGCATGTTAGCATTAGCATGTTAGCATTAGCATGTTAGCATGTTAGCATTAGCATATTAGCATGTTAGCATTAGCATGTTAGCATTAGCATGTTAGCATTAGCATGTTAGCATTAGCATGTTAGCATGTTAGCATGTTAGCATTAGCATGTTAGCATGTTAGCATGTTAGCATTAGCATGTTAGCATGTTAGCATTAGCATGTTAGCATTAGCATGTTAGCATGTTAGCATTAGCATGTTAGCATTAGCATGTTAGCATGTTAGCAATAGCATGTTTAGCATGTTAGCATTAGCATGTTAGCATTAGCATGTTAGCATGTTAGCATTAGCATGTTAGCATTAGCATGTTAGCATGTTAGCATTAGCATGTTAGCATGTTAGCATGTTAGCATGTTAGCATTAGCATATTAGCATATTAGCATGTTAGCATTAGCATGTTAGCATTAGAATTTTAGCATGTTAGCATGTTAGCATTAACATGTTAGCATTAGCATGTTAGTATTAGAATGTTGGTGGCAACGTAATGTGCAATAAACTTAGACAAAATACCCCATTGAAAGTCAACCAAATGGACCCTTACAGGGTCTGAGAGGCTAAATGTCATCAAATGGTGGTCCGTGGCTCAAATGCTGCACAGACTTGGCGAGCTGCAGGCACCCAGTCAAATTTCCTGAAATTTGTTTCTAGTTATTATTATTGTTACTAGACACACACGCAGCCAGGGGGCGCTGCTGAGCGTGAGTATTTACATACTGTACTAGACACACGCACCGCCATACCATAGTGTGGTAGTAAATCAGTACTAGTTGGACTCCTGATATTCCATACATAGTGTGGTAGTAAATCAGTACTAGTTGGACTCCTAATATAGTCCATACATAGTGTGGTAGTAAATCAGTACTAGTTGGACTCCTAATATTCCATACATAGTGTGGTAGTAAATCAGTACTAGTTGGACTCCTGATATAGTCCATACATAGTGTGGTAGTAAATCAGTACTAGTTGGACTCCTAATATAGTCCATACATAGTGTGGTAGTAAATCAGTACTAGTTGGACTCCTGATATTCCATACATAGTGTGGTAGTAAATCAGTACTAGTTGGACTCCTGATATTCCATACATAGTGTGGTAGTAAATCAGTACTAGTTGGACTCCTGATATAGTCCATACATAGTGTGGTAGTAAATCAGTACTAGTTGGACTCCTAATATAGTCCATACATAGTGTGGTAGTAAATCAGTACTAGTTGGACTCCTGATATTCCATACATAGTGTGGTAGTAAATCAGTACTAGTTGGACTCCTGATATTCCATACATAGTGTGGTAGTAAATCAGTACTAGTTGGACTCCTGATATTCCATACATAGTGTGGTAGTAAATCAGTACTAGTTGGTCTCCTAATATTCCATACATAGTGTGGTAGTAAATCAGTACTAGTTGGTCTCCTAATATTCCATACATAGTGTGGTAGTAAATCAGTACTAGTTGGACTCCTAATATTCCATACATAGTGTGGTAGTAAATCAGTACTAGTTGGACTCCTAATATTCCATACATAGTGTGGTAGTAAATCAGTACTAGTTGGTCTCCTAATATTCCATACATAGTGTGGTAGTAAATCAGTACTAGTTGGACTCCTAATATTCCACAAATATTCCACAACTCAAATACAGGCAAATGATTATCAGTCCAAAGACAGAGGGATCTATCTATAAATGATTATCAGTCCAAAGACAGAGGGATCTATCTATAAATGATTATCAGTCCAAAGACAGAGGGATCTATCTATAAATGATTATCAGTCCAAAGACAGAGGGATCTATCTATAAATGATTATCAGTCCAAAGACAGAGGGATCTATCTATAAATGATTATCAGTCCAAAGACAGAGGGATCTATCTATAAATGATTATCAGTCCAAAGACAGAGGGATCTATCTATAAATGATTATCAGTCCAAAGACAGAGGGATCTATCTATAAATGATTATCAGTCCAAAGACAGAGGGATCTATCTATCACATCCAATATCAGTCATTATCACCGGACAGGAGTGCTCGTGTAGAGAGCGTTGCAGTCCCGCCCCCTACCAGGGCCCAGGAAATGATTCTCCGTTCATTTTCCTCATAGACTTTTCAAAAGGTATTTATTTAAAGACCTTTTAAGCCTCGTACAAAGCCAACTCTTGTCATGACCAATCATGTGACAACAAACCCATTTGTTTGGGCCAAAAAAAGAATTAGAAAGAAGAATTTGTTTGGTCCAAAATATTGTGTTTATTGTCATGGTTTGTCACAACTCGAGTTGGCTTTGTCCGCGGCGTAACCGTCTTTAAATAAATAGATTCCCTTGTTATTCCCCAGTATGTTGCGTTTCATTTTAACCAATAGATTCCCTTGTTATTCCCCAGTATGTTGTGTTTCATTTTAACCAATAGATTCCCTTGTTATTCCCCAGTATGTCATGTTTCATTTTAACCAATAGATTCCCTTGTTATTCCCCAGTATGTTGTGTTTCATTTTAACCAATAGATTCCCTTGTTATTCCCCAGTATGTTGTGTTTCATTTTAACCAATAGATTCCCTTGTTATTCCCCAGTATGTTGTGTTTCATTTTAACCAATAGATTCCCTTGTTATTCCCCAGTATTTATGATGAATTCATGACTATATTGAAGTGTCTATTTGTACGTCTCTAAATGTTTTGATGAATTGAACATGGTGGACCCTCTTGTAAACAAGTGTAATGCTTAATTGGGTCGTCCACTCACAGTTACTCTCTTTGTATTGAGTTTGTGCTTGAAATGTACTGTAATTCTGCAAACTGTTAATACATATTTCAATCAATCAATCAAAATATGTCATGTTTCAGTTTAACCAATAGATTCCCTTGTTATTCCCCAGTATGTCATGTTTCATTTTAACCAATAGATTCCCTTGTTATTCCCCAGTATGTTGTGTTTCATTTTAACCAATAGATTCCCTTGTTATTCCCCAGTATGTTATGTTTCATTTTAACCAATAGATTCCCTTGTTATTCCCCAGTATGTCATGTTTCATTTTATTTCAATACTCTACAAGGACAGGAAATACATTATTTCACACATTTATGTGGCAGTGTGACTAAAGTACAGAACCAGCCCTGCTAAGCTCTTATTACAAGGTTTCTTCGACTATGCAGCACCTCTTGGTACGACGAAGAATAAATCAGGCCTCACTGCACTTCACTCACTGTGGCCGTGGGAGGGGCCATATGGACACATACCTCCTGTTGGCCGTTAGGGGCCATATGGACACATACCTCCTGTTGGCCGTTAGGGGCCATATGGACACATACTTCCTGTTGGCCGTTAGGGGCCATATGGACACATACCTCCTGTTGGCCGTTAGGGGCCATATGGACACTTACCTCCTGTTGGCCGTTAGGGGCCATATGGACACATACCTCCTGTTGGCCGTTAGGGGCCATATGGACACATACCTCCTGTTGGCCGTTAGGGGCCATATGGACACATACCTCCTGTTGGCCGTTAGGGGCCATATGGACACTTACCTCCTGTTGGCCGTTAGGGGCCATATGGACACATACCTCCTGTTGGCCGTTAGGGGCCATATGGACACATACCTCCTGTTGGCCGTTAGGGGCCATATGGACACATACCTCCTGTTGGCCGTTAGGGGCCATATGGACACATACCTCCTGTTGGCCGTTAGGGGCCATATGGACACATACCTCCTGTTGGCCGTTAGGGGCCATATGGACACATACCTCCTGTTGGCCGTTAGGGGCCATATGGACACATACCTCCTGTTGGCCGTTAGGGGCCATATGGACACATACCTCCTGTTGGCCGTTAGGGGCCATATGGACACTTACCTCCTGTTGGCCGTTAGGGGCCATATGGACACATACCTCCTGTTGGCCGTTAGGGGCCATATGGACACATACCTCCTGTTGGCCGTTAGGGGCCATATGGACACATACCTCCTGTTGGCCGTTAGGGGCCATATGGACACATACCTCCTGTTGGCCGTTAGGGGCCATATGGACACATACCTCCTGTTGGCCGTTAGGGGCCATATGGACACATACCTCCTGTTGGCCGTTAGGGGCCATATGGACACATACCTCCTGTTGGCCGTTAGGGGCCATATGGACACATACCTCCTGTTGGCCGTTCAGGGGCCATATGGACACATACCTCCTGTTGGCCGTTAGGGGCCATATAGACACATACCTCCTGTTGGCCGTTAGGGGCCATATGGACACATGCCTCCTGTTGGCCGTTAGGGGCCATATGGACACATACCTCCTGTTGGCCGTTAGGGGCCATATGGACACTTACCTCCTGTTGGCCGTTAGGGGCCATATGGACACATACCTCCTGTTGGCCGTTAGGGGCCATATGGACACATGCCTCCTGTTGGCCGTTAGGGGCCATATGGACACATACCTCCTGTTGGCCGTTAGGGGCCATATGGACACTTACCTCCTGTTGGCCGTTAGGGGCCATATGGACACATACCTCCTGTTGGCCGTTAGGGGCCATATGGACACATACCTCCTGTTGGCCGTTAGGGGCCATATGGACACATACCTCCTGTTGGCCGTTAGGGGCCATATGGACACATACCTCCTGTTGGCCGTTAGGGGCCATATGGACACATACCTCCTGTTGGCCGTTAGGGGCCATATGGACACATACCTCCTGTTGGCCGTTAGGGGCCATATGGACACTTACCTCCTGTTGGCCGTTAGGGGCCATATGGACACATACCTCCTGTTGGCCGTTAGGGGCCATATGGACACATACCTCCTGTTGGCCGTTAGGGGCCATATGGACACATACCTCCTGTTGGCCGTTAGGGGCCATATGGACACATACCTCCTGTTGGCCGTTAGGGGCCATATGGACACATACCTCCTGTTGGCCGTTAGGGGCCATATGGACACATACCTCCTGTTGGCCGTTAGGGGCCATATGGACACATACCTCCTGTTGGCCGTTAGGGGCCATATGGACACATACCTCCTGTTGGCCGTTAGGGGCCATATGGACACTTACCTCCTGTTGGCCGTTAGGGGCCATATGGACACATACCTCCTGTTGGCCGTTAGGGGCCATATGGACACATACCTCCTGTTGGCCGTTAGGGGCCATATGGACACTTACCTCCTGTTGGCCGTTAGGGGCCATATGGACACTTACCTCCTGTTGGCCGTTAGGGGCCATATGGACACTTACCTCATGTTGGCCGTTAGGGGCCATATGGACACATACCTCCTGTTGGCCGTTAGGGGCCATATGGACACTTACCTCCTGTTGGCCGTTAGGGGCCATATGGACACATACCTCCTGTTGGCCGTTAGGGGCCATATGGACACATACCTCCTGTTGGCCGTTAGGGGCCATATGGACACATACCTCCTGTTGGCCGTTAGGGGCCATATGGACACATACCTCCTGTTGGCCGTTAGGGGCCATATGGACACATACCTCCTGTTGGCCGTTAGGGGCCATATGGACATATGCCTCCTGTTGGCCGTTAGGGGCCATATGGACACATACCTCCTGTTGGCCGTTAGGGGCCATATGGACACATACCTCCTGTTGGCCGTTAGGGGCCATATGGACACATACCTCCTGTTGGCCGTTAGGGGCCATATGGACACATACCTCCTGTTGGCCGTTAGGGGCCATATGGACACATACCTCCTGTTGGCCGTTAGGGGCCATATGGACACATGCCTCCTGTTGGCCGTTAGGGGCCATATGGACACATACCTCCTGTTGGCCGTTAGGGGCCATATGGACACATACCTCCTTTTTTTTTTTAATGTTTTTTTATCCCATGATTTTGTAACGCATTTTTCACCCCTGTCAATTATCTAATGTGATCCTGGGCTCTACACACCCTCCGCCAACCTAGTCCCCATATATGGGGGACATGGGGAGAGCAACGGACTTGAACTCATGCTTCCTTCATGCCCGAGTGTCCAAGTTGCTCCTTTACACCTGGACACATGCCTCCTTGACGCAAAAATAAATAACTAAGCTATCGGAAGCTATATTTTGTGGCACATTATGTTTAGTTTCCTCAGTGTTTGGGTCGGGAGTTGGGACATGTTCTGTGTCTGCTGTCTGTCTGCGTGGAGTGGGACATGTTCTGTGTCTGCTGTCTGTCTGCGTGGAGTGGGACATGTTCTGTGTCTGCTGTCTGTCTGCGTGGAGTTGGGACATGTTCTGTGTCTGCTGTCTGTCTGCGTGGAGTGGGACATGTTCTGTGTCTGCTGTCTGTCTGCGTGGAGTGGGACATGTTCTGTGTCTGCTGTCTGTCTGCGTGGAGTGGGACATGTTCTGTGTCTGCTGTCTGTCTGCGTGGAGTGGGACATGTTCTGTGTCTGCTGTCTGTCTGCGTGGAGTGGGACATGTTCTGTGTCTGCTGTCTGTCTGCGTGGAGTGCGTGCTGTCTGTCTGCGTGGAGTGCGTGCTGTCTGTCTGCGTGGAGTGCGTGCTGTCTGTCTGCGTGGAGTGCGTGCTGCGTGTATGAGTGGCTCATCATGCAGTAGATGCGCGCTGCGCGCTCCAGTGACGGCTGAGAACCATTAGTTAATTTGTGTGGGATATCTAAGGGCTTATTGGTGGGTTTTCTGCTAGATATTAAGGCCTGTTTAGGGTGTGTTTTAGTGGTGGGTTTTCCACTAGATATTAAGGCCTGTTTAGGGTGTGTTTTAGTGGTGGGTTTTCCACTAGATATTAAGGCCTGTTTAGGGTGTGTTTTAGTGGTGGGTTTTCCACTAGATATTAAGGCCTGTTTAGGGTGTGTTTTAGTGGTGGGTTTTCCACTAGATATTAAGGCCTGTTTAGGGTGTGTTTTAGTGGTGGGTTTTCCACTAGATATTAAGGCCTGTTTAGGGTGTGTTTTAGTGGTGGGTTTTCCACTAGATATTAAGGCCTGTTTAGGGTGTGTTTTAGTGGTGGGTTTTCCACTAGATATTAAGGCCTGTTTAGGGTGTGTTTTAGTGGTGGGTTTTCCACTAGATATTAAGGCCTGTTTAGGGTGTGTTTTAGTGGTGGTTTCGCCTGGAAGGCTCTGTGGAAACACTGTCTCTAAATGTTATGATGCATTGAACAAGGTGGACCCTCTTGTAAACAAGCAAGTGCAATGCTTTATTGGGTCGTCCACTCACAGTTAACAGTCTTTGTATTGAGTTGTGCTTGAAATGTACTGTAATTCTGCAAACTGTTAATAAATACTTCAATCAATCAATCAATAAATCAAAATGCCTATTAATATGTTCCATTTATCATGTGCATATTCAATTACTATATGGTAAAACCTGGACTGGTACGTAGCCCTCAGCTAGGTGGTAAAACCTGGACTGGTACGTAGCCCTCTAGGTGGTAAAACCTGGACTGGTACGTAGCCCTCAGCTAGGTGGTAAAACCTGGACTGGTACGTAGCCCTCAGCTAGGTGGTAAAACCTGGACTGGTACGTAGCCCTCTAGGTGGTAAAACCTGGACTGGTACGTAGCCCTCTAGGTGGTAAAACCTGGACTGGTACGTAGCCCTCTAGGTGGTAAAACCTGGACTGGTACGTAGCCCTCTAGGTGGTAAAACCTGGACTCTAGCTATGGACCAGTAGGGCATTAGAGCTATGGACCAGTAGGGCATTAGAGCTATGGACCAGTAGGGCATTAGAGCTATGGACCAGTAGGGCATTAGAGCTATGGACCAGTAGGGCATTAGAGCTATGGACCAGTAGGGCATTAGAGCTATGGACCAGTAGGGCATTAGAGCTATGGACCAGTAGGGCATTAGAGCTATGGACCAGTAGGGCATTAGAGCTATGGACCAGTAGGGCATTAGAGCTATGGACCAGTAGGGCATTAGAGCTATGGACCAGTAGGGTATTAGAGCTATGGACCAGAACGTCTAAAGGGTGAATGATAAACTCACCTCATCCTGTGAGACAGCTTGACTTCTCCTCTCTGTGCTGTGAAGACCCATCACGTGCGCGCGCGTGATGTATCTGAACCATGAGAGCCCCGGAGAAAAGTTGTGACACACGGCAGACAGCAGATCAAAGGTGATGTTGTTTTATTTCAGAGTACACAGCGCAGCATACAGGTTAAAGCTCACGCCAGCCAGAATGGCCTGACGTGCATCCACAAAGGGCTCGCGCCCAACTGACAAAATAGTCGCATCTTGGTCAACCTTTTAAGCAGTTTACATAAGTGTAGGGTGTCGACAGAAATATGCATACATTTTAGTGACAAGTCCTTTGATCAATCAGTCTGTTCCTTCATGTCAACAAACTCCTTTGTCATACAAATATCCACAGGAAGGCACATAGCAAATGGCAAGGCCCTCACCACACGGGTCCGGGTGTGTGAGCCTGGAGTGGAAGACAGTCACAGACACCTCCAAATGCCAACATGCAAGTCAAGATGAGCACAGTAGCACACATTACTTAGAATTATGAATTCCAGATTCCACACGCGTGCGTGCGTGCACGCGTGCCCTACTGCCCTAGGGCAGGGGTTCTCAACCCGTGGGTCGCGACCCCTCGGGGGGTCGCCAAATAATTTTAGGGGGTCCCCAAAAAAAAACATTTTTTTTTAAATTTTATTTTCACGATTTTTCAAAAATAGCAGACCTACAAGCTCGTAGCGCGCCACTCGGTGGCGCGCTATGAGCTTGTAGATCTGCTATTTTTCAATAGCTAAATTATAACAATGCTTAAAACACCAAAAGGGGTTCCCGCCCAAAATGGTTTAAGGTTATTGTAGCAGTCAATTTATATTGGGGGTCGGGAGGGGGCGGGGCGGGGGTCCCGAGACATTGCCGAAGCATTTCCGGGGGTCCCCGGCCAAAAACGTTGAGAACCCCTGCCCTAGGGCCCTAATGCCCTACTGGTCCATAGCTCTAATGCGCATGCACGCACGCACGCACGCATCCTAGAGCCCCTCAGGGACCCCCAGGGGTCCTAGAGCCCCTCAGGGACCCCCGGGGGTCCTAGAACCACCCCTCAGGGACCCACCTAGAACCCCTCAGGGACCCCCGGGGGTCCTAGAGCCCCTCAGGGACCCCCGGGGGTCCTAGAACCACCCCTCAGGGACCCCCCTAGAACCCCTCAGGGACCCCCGGGGGTCCTAGAGCCCCTCAGGGACCCCCGGGGGTCCTAGAGCCCCTCAGGGACCCCCAGGGGTCCTAGAACCCCTCCCCTCAGGGACCCCCAGGGGTCCTAGAGCCCCTCAGGGACCCCCGGTGGTCCTAGAGCCCCCCAGGGACCCCCGGGGGTCCTAGAACCCCTCAGGGACCCCCGGACCACTGGTTGAAAACCACTGCTCTAGAGCAGAGCCTCCCACCCTCTGGTGGTACTTGAGCACCCTCTGGTGGTACGCAGAGGAGTCGCCCCCAAAATACGAGAAAAAAGACCAAAGTGGAATGAAATGTTGATATTACTACGGGTAGTTCTTCTGACCAATCAGCAATTGGTTGAAACAGGCTCTCCAGCCGTGCTGAAATGAGCACGACATCACACCTAGACGTTAATAGAAGATTTGAGAAGGGATTAATCACGTTATAAACACGACATCACACCTAGACGTTAATAGAAGATTTGAGAAGGGATTAATCACGTTATAAACACGACATCACACCTAGACGTTAATAGAAGATTTGAGAAGGGATTAATCACGTTATAAACACGACATCACACCTAGACGTTAATAGAAGATTTGAGAAGGGATTAATCACGTTATAAACACGACATCACACCTAGACGTTAATAGAAGATTTGAGAAGGGATTAATCACGTTATAAACACGACATCACACCTAGACGTTAATAGAAGATTTGAGAACGGATTAGTCACGTTATAAACACGACATCACACCTAGACGTTAATAGAAGATTTGAGAAGGGATTAATCACGTTATAAACACGACATCACACCTAGACGTTAATAGAAGATTTGAGAAGGGATTAATCACGTTATAAACACGACATCACACCTAGACGTTAATAGATTTGAGAAGGGATTAATCACGTTATAAACACGACATCACACCTAGACGTTAATAGAAGATTTGAGAAGGGATTAATCACGTTATAAACACGACATCACACCTAGACGTTAATAGAAGATTTGAGAACGGATTAGTCACGTTATAAACACGACATCACACCTAGACGTTAATAGAAGATTTGAGAAGGGATTAATCACGTTATAAACACGACATCACACCTAGACGTTAATAGAAGATTTGAGAAGGGATTAATCACGTTATAAACACGACATCACACCTAGACGTTAATAGAAGATTTGAGAAGGGATTAATCACGTTATAAACACGACATCACACCTAGACGTTAATAGAAGATTTGAGAAGGGATTAATCACGTTATAAACACGACATCACACCTAGACGTTAATAGAAGATTTGAGAAGGGATTAATCACGTTATAAACACGACATCACACCTAGACGTTAATAGAAGATTTGAGAAGGGATTAATCACGTTATAAACACGACATCACACCTAGACGTTAATAGAAGATTTGAGAACGGATTAATCACGTTATAAACACGACATCACACCTAGACGTTAATAGAAGATTTGAGAAGGGATTAATCACGTTATAAACACGACATCACACCTAGACGTTAATAGAAGATTTGAGAAGGGATTAATCACGTTATAAACACGACATCACACCTAGACGTTAATAGAAGAATTGAGAAGGGATTAATCACGTTATAAACACGACATCACACCTAGACGTTAATAGAAGATTTGAGAAGGGATTAATGACGTTATAAATATCATCAGTTGTGCTGATTAGTGATTAGACTGAGTTTAGTGGCTCAGCCCATTTAAGCCTGACACCCAAATTAAAAAAATGTCTTCTAAATCCTGACAGTTTTCTGAAATAGCTGAAATATTGAGCACCACTGCCATAGAAACATAATGTTTCTATGGCAGTGGTGCTCAATATTTCATGTCAAGGACCCCAAAAATTATATGTAATAATTGGCCGCCGACCCCCGTCTGAAAATATGTTGTTCAGTGACCCCTCCAGAAGCAAAGATTTGAGTTAAAAAAAAAAACAAGATTTGCACCACATTTTCACGCTTTTTCAAAAATAGCAGACCTACAAGCTCGTAGCTACAAGCTTATCTGCTTTTTTTAATAGCTAAAGTATAACAGAATGCTTAAAACACCAAATGGGGTTCCTGTCCAAAATGGGTTAGGAATGGAACAACAAGGGCAGGTATTAACATCAGTTATTATGGAGGTACTTGGAGACACAGATTTTCTGAGGTGGTATTTTGAGAAGGGAGAGGAGTCTGGGACGTGTGGAGCGTTGTCCAGGGTGTTTTAGAGAAGGGAGAAGAGTCTGGGACGCGTGGAGCGTTGTCCAGGGTGTTTTAGAGAAGGGAGAAGAGTCTGGGACGTGTGGAGCGTTGTCCAGGGTGTTTTAGAGAAGGGCGAAGAGTCTGGGACGTGTGGAGCGTTGTCCAGGGTGTTTTAGAGAAGGGAGAAGAGTCTGGGACGTGTGGAGCGTTGTCCAGGGTGTTTTAGAGAAGGGAGAAGAGTCTGGGACGTGTGGAGCGTTGTCCAGGGTGTTGTAGAGAAGGGAGAAGAGTCTGGGACGTGTGGAGCGTTGTCCAGGGTGTTTTAGAGAAGGGAGAAGAGTCTGGGACGTGTGGAGCGTTGTCCAGGGTGTTTTAGAGAAGGGAGAAGAGTCTGGGACGTGTGGAGCGTTGTCCAGGGTGTTTTAGAGAAGGGAGAAGAGTCTGGGACGTGTGGAGCGTTGTCCAGGGTGTTTTAGAGAAGGGAGAAGAGTCTGGGACGTGTGGAGCGTTGTCCACGGTGTTTTAGAGAAGGGAGAAGAGTCTGGGACGTGTGGAGCGTGGTCCAGGGTGTTTTAGAGAAGGGAGAAGAGTCTGGGACGTGTGGAGCGTTGTCCAGGGTGTTTTAGAGAAGGGAGGAGAGTCTGGGACGTGTGGAGCGTTGTCCAGGGTGTTTTAGAGAAGGGAGAAGAGTCTAGGACGCGTGGAGCGTTGTCCAGGGTGTTTTAGAGAAGGGAGGAGAGTCTGGGACGTGTGGAGCGTTGTCCAGGGTGTTTTAGAGAAGGGAGAAGAGTGTGTGCGTGTGCGTGTGTGTGTGTGTGTGTGTGTGTACAGAAAGGTGAAAGACCATCACTGCAAAAAGTTACATCCAAAATGTTTTTCTTTCTTTTCTTTATATTTTTTAATTATTTACTTCTTCTTTAAACAACAGCATTGGTTACATCTTATTGAAGATATGAGTAAATATACATTCAGGTTCAACATAAACGTGAAATTACATGTTATGGTTTTTAGATGTAGATTTTCCACAACATTCTGTCACAAAGATGCAAAACGATAATAAAGTCAAACTATAATTTATCTGATTGACTTTTATACTTAAATGGTGTTAAAGAGGCCCCGCCCCCTTCCTATACAAACACACTGTAACTTCAACCTCGACCCCTGACCTCAGATGACCTCAGATGACCCTCAGATGACCCCAGATGACCTCAGATGACCCCAGATAACCCTCAGATGACCCTCAGTTAACCTCAGATGACCCCATATGACCCTCAGATGACCTCAGATGACCCCTGTCTAAAAATAGTTTGTGTTAGAGACACACAGAGCCCCCCCCACCCCCCCGTCGCTATGGAAACCAAACCATATTCATTAAACACCCCCCCCCCCCCCCCCCACCACACCTGTTCCTGATTATTACATTATAATACAACACACTGTCTGTCTGTCCTCACAGCCTGTCTGTCTGTCCTCACAGCCTGTCTGTCTGTCCTCACAGCCTGTCTGTCTGTCCTCACAGCCTGTCTGTCTGTCCTCACAGCCTGTCTGTCTGTCCTCACAGCCTGTCTGTCTGTCCTCACAGCCTGTCTGTCCTCACACAGAGACACAGAGGAGGAGTCAGTGAAAAACCCAAACCCAGCGTACAGAGCTTGAGTGAAGGTGGTCTGGACGGTGTACAGGTGAGTCAGAGTGTCCTCTAACACTCTGTAGAAGGACAGAGTCCCAGCGGGACGGTCCAGATACACTGCTACTCTGGTGGAGCCAGAGGGACGGATAGGAAGGACAGTCCTCTTACTATTGTGATAGACAGAGTAAAGCTCACCACCGTCTGTACAGTCCAGACACCAGGAATGTTCATTCCTTCCAAACCCACAGTCCTGACCCGCTCCTTTCCTACTGATGTCTCTGTCAGTCACTCCTATCCTAACCACTCCACTGAACTGTACCTCACTGTAGCAGCGTTCATCTACACTCTCTGAACTCAGAACCTGAATCGTTCTATCAAACCTGTCAGGATGATCAGGATATGAATGAGGCTGATCATCCTGACGTGTCGCCTTCCTGTTGTTCTCAGACAGAGAGAGGGCTGGGTGTGCTGTGTTTGTGTCCAGAGTGAGACGCTGGAAATCTGATGAGAAAACAACACAGTACACATTAAATACATCATTCACTGAATGATTGACACACACACACACACACACACACACACACACACACACACACACACACACACACACACACACACACACACACACACACACACACACACACACACACACACACACACACACACACACACACACACACACACACACACACACACACACACACACACACACACACACACACACACACACACACACGGCATGGAGGGGGGGGGGGGGTGGCTGGGGGGGGGAACTTTAAACATGAATATTGTGAGGATGTATAGATCATGAATGGTTCTCAGTGTGTTCCAGGGACCCCCAGGGGTCCTTGAGGTGTTCCAGGGGGTCCGGGGACCCCCAGGGGTCCTTGAGGTGTTCCAGGGACCCCCAGGGGTCCTTGAGGTGTTCCAGGGGGTCCCCAGGGGTCCTTGGAGGGTTCCAGGGGGTCCGGGGACCCCCAGGGGTCCTTGAGGTGTTCCAGGGACCCCCAGGGGTCCTTGAGGTGTTCCAGGGGGTCCAGGGACCCCCAGGGGTCCTTGAGGTGTTCCAGGGGGTCCCCAGGGGTCCTTGGAGGGTTCCAGGGGGTCCGGGGACCCCCAGGGGTCCTTGAGGTGTTCCAGGGGGTCTGGGGACCCCCAGGGGTCCTTGAGGTGTTCCAGGGGGTCCAGGGACCCCCAGGGGTCCTTGAGGTGTTCCAGGGACCCCCAGGGGTCCTTGAGGTGTTCCAGGGGGTCCTCAGCAACATTCATGTTTACAGCATCAGAATCAGTGGAACCACTTCAACCATATTATATACACTGACTATCTGAAGATAGCAGATCTACAAGCTCACAACGCGTCACACCGCAACACGTCCCCGGACCCCCTGGAACCCTCCAAGGACCCCTATGAACTTGTAGATCTGCTATTTTAGAAAAATCGAGAAAATGTGGCGCAAATCTTTGAATAAAATTATATATTCTTTCAGAGCGAACGTTTTTAACTCAAATCTTTGCTTCTGGGGGGGGGGGGGGGGGGGTCCCTGGAACAACATATTTTCAGATGGGGGTCGGCGGCCAAATACAGATAATTCTGGGGCTCCTTGACATGAAATAGTTTGAAAGAATATATATTCAAAGATTTGTGCCACATTTTCACGATTTTTCAAAAATAGCAGACCTACAAGCTCCCTTAGGGGACACAGACGCATTCCAGGTCTTAATGGGTTTAACTGTCTGTCTGTCTGTCTGTTCCCTCTACACAAAATCTGTCTAAAATATCAGATCTACAAGCTCAGAACCATTAACCCCTTAAAGTCTGCATCCCGAAGTTGGACAGTTCTTGATACGTGAACATTCATTTTAACCACTTTAGCTGGGGACCCCCTGGAACCCTCCAAGGACCCCCTGGAACCCTCCAAGGACCCCTGGGGGTCACCCTCCAAGGACCCCTGGGAGTCCCCGGACCCCCTGGAACCCTCCAAGGACCCCTGGGGACCCCCTGGAACCCTCCAAGGACCCCTGGGGGTCCCTGGGACCCTCCAAGGACCCCTGGGGACCCTCCAAGGACCCCTGGGGACCCCCTGGAACCCTCCAAGGACCCCTGGGGACCCCCTGGAACACTCCAAGGACCCCTGGGGACCCCCTGGAACCCTCCAAGGACCCCTGGGGACCCCCTGGACCCCTCCAAGGACCCCTGGGGACCCCCTGGAACACTCCAAGGACCCCTGGGGACCCCCTGGAACCCTCCAAGGACCCCTGGGGACCCCCTGGAACACTCCAAGGACCCCTGGGGACCCCCTGGACCCCTCCAAGGACCCCTGGGGACCCCCTGGAACACTCCAAGGACCCCTGGGGACCCCCTGGGGACCCCCTGGACCCCTCCAAGGACCCCTGGGGACCCCCTGGAACACTCCAAGGACCCCTGGGGACCCCCTGGAACCCTCCAAGGACCCCTGGGGACCCCCTGGAACACTCCAAGGACCCCTGGGGACCCCCTGGAACCCTCCAAGGACCCCTGGGGACCCCCTGGAACCCTCCAAGGACCCCTGGGGACCCCCTGGAACACTCCAAGGACCCCTGGGGACCCCCTGGACCCCTCCAAGGACCCCTGGGGGTCCCCTGGAACCCTCCAAGGACCCCTGGGGACCCCCTGGAACCCTCCAAGGAACCCTGGGGGTCCCCGGACCCCCTGGAACCCTCCAAGGACCCCTGGGAGTCCCCGGACCCCCTGGAACCCTCCAAGGACCCCTGGGGGTCCTCATGGAACCCTGGAACAATCCAAGGACCCCTGGGGACCCCCTGGAACCCTCCAAGGACCCCTGGGGACCCCCTGGAACCCTCCAAGGACCCCTGGGGACCCCCTGGACCCCTCCAAGGACCCCTGGGGACCCCCTGGGGACCCCCTGGGGACCCCTGGGGACCCCCTGGAACCCTCCAAGGACCCCTGGGGACCCCCTGGAACCCTCCAAGGACCCCTGGAACCCTCCAAGGACCCCTGGGGTCCCCCTGGAACCCTCCAAGGAACCCTGGGGACCCCCTGGAACCCTCCAAGGAACCCTGGGGGTCCCCCTGGAACCCTCCAAGGACCCCTGGGGGTCCCCATGGAACCCTGGAACCCTCCAAGGACCCCTGGGGACCCCCTGGAACCCTCCAAGGAACCCTGGGGGTCCCCGGACCCCCTGAAGGACCCCCTGGAACCCTCCAAGGACCCCTGGGGGTCCCCCTGGAACCCTCCAAGGACCCCTGGGGGTCCCCCTGGAACCCCTGAAGGTCCCCCTGGAACCCCACCAAGGAACCCCGGGGGTCCCCGGACCCCCTGAAGGTCCCCCTGGAACCCCACCAGGGAACCCTGGGGGTCCCCCTGGAACCCCACCAAGGACCCCTGGGGGTCCCCCTGGAACCCTCCAAGGACCCCTGGGGGTCCCCCTGGAACCCCTGAAGGTCCCCCTGGAACCCCACCAAGGAAAGCAAGGTTCCAGGGGGACCTTCAGGGGGACCTTCAGGGGGTCCCCGGACCCCCTGAAGGTCCCCCTGAAGGTCCCCCTGGAACCCCACCAAGGAACCCTGGGGGTCCCCGGACCCCACATTGAGAACCATGACCACTTTAACCCTTCATGGACCGCTTGGTGTCTCCAGGACCACACTCCAACTCTCTGTTGAAAATAAACGATCTACAAGCTCACGTTGAGCTTGCGTTGAGCTTGTAGATCTGATATTTGGATGAATGTTCACGTATTAAGAACTGTCCAACATCAGGACGCAGGCTTTAATGGGTTAACCCATTAAGACCTGGAATGCGTCTGTGTTCCCTACAAGCTTGTAGATCTGCTATTTTTGAAAAATCGTGAAAATGTGGCACAAATCTTTGAATATATATTCTTTCAGAGCGAACATTTTTACCTCAAATCTTTGCTTCTGGGGGGTCCCTGGAACAACATATTTTCAGATGGGGGTCCGCGGTCATACAGATAATTTGTCCATGACATGAAAAAGTTTGAGCACCACTGATACGTTTTTAAGAAAACTGTCTTAATCCATTTATACCTGATGACGATTCTACAAAATGTATTTTCTGAAAAACCTCATGTTTCTGTCAGTGGTTCTCAAACTATTTCATGTCAAGGAGCCCCAGAATTATCTGAATTTGGCCGCCGACCCCCATCTGAAAATATGTTGTTCCAGGGACCCCACCCCCCCCCCAGAAGCAAAGATTTGCGCCACATTTCCACGATTTTTCAAAAATAGCAGATCTACAAGTTCATAGCGCGGCTATGAACTGGTTGTTCCCGTCTAGAATGGGTTAATGGGCTAGACAGACAGACAGACAGACAGACAGACAGACAGACAGACAGACAGACAGACAGACAGACAGACAGACAGACAGACAGACAGACAGACTCACGTGTTGTAAGGAGTTGAGGTTTAGTCCAGTGTTCTCCTCCATGATTCACACTGTAGGAAGTAGAACAACAATGAATCAAGTCAAAACCTCTGCTGCTTAATGTCTCACATCGGCCTGTTTTAGTCCCACCAAATATTTACTGAACACATTTTGTCATCATTCTCCCACAGACTCTGTCCAAACATCACACACATTGCTACGCCATATCTCTATGGTCATGTGATTAAGACGTATCTCTCAGATTTGGATAAGATTGGCTTCCATAGTTTGCAGGAGTGTCTCGTTTTGAACAAAATGCTTCAAATCATGAACGCAGCGTCTGATTGACTGTGAAACATTCCTGGCTCACAATAAGCTACCCGTCCTGGCGGAGACCTGTGTTCTGAGGAGCACATGTTTCTAGTTTAAACAGTCTTTCTCTGTGTGTTAAATTATAGATTATGATCTATAGTCTACTGACCACCATGGACACAGTCCTATAGTCTACTGACCAACATGGACACAGTCCTATAGTCTACTGACCACCATGGACACAGTCCTATAGTCTACTGACCACCATGGACACAGTCCTATAGTCTACTGCCCAACATGGACACAGTCCTATAGTCTACTGACCAACATGGACACAGTCCTATAGTCTACTGACCAACATGCAGGACACAGTCCTATAGTCTACTGACCAACATGGACACAGTCCTATAGTCTACTGCCCAACATGGACACAGTCCTATAGTCTACTGACCAACATGGACACAGTCCTATAGTCTACTGCCCAACATGGACACAGTCCTATAGTCTACTGACCAACATGGACACAGTCCTATAGTCTACTGCCCAACATGGACACAGTCCTATAGTCTACTGACCACCATGGACACAGTCCTATAGTCTACTGACCAACATGGACACAGTCCTATAGTCTACTGACCAACATGGACACAGTCCTATAGTCTACTGACCAACATGGACACAGTCCTATAGTCTACTGACCAACATGCAGGACACAGTCCTATAGTCTACTGCCCAACATGGACACAGTCCTATAGTCTACTGACCAACATGGACACAGTCCTATAGTCTACTGCCCAACATGGACACAGTCCTATAGTCTACTGCCCAACATGGACACATTCCTATAGTCTACTGACCAACATGGACACAGTCCTATAGTCTACTGCCCAACATGGACACAGTCCTATAGTCTACTGCCCAACATGGACACAGTCCTATAGTCTACTGACCACCATGGACACAGTCCTATAGTCTACTGACCAACATGGACACAGTCCTATAGTCTACTGCCCAACATGGACACGGTCCTATAGTCTACTGCCCAACATGGACACGGTCCTATAGTCTACTGACCAACATGGACACGGTCCTATAGTCTACTGACCAACATGGACACGGTCCTATACTCTACTGACCACCATGGACACAGTCTTATAGTCTACTGACCAACATGGACACAGTCCTATAGTCTACTCACTTGACAGTCTCCAGAGCAGCAGACAGCTCCTTCAGAGCAGACTCTCCTAAGTGGCTGAAGTTCAAGTCCAGCTGTTTCAGCTGGGAGGAGGGGTTGGAGGTCACAGCTGAAGCCAGAGCAGAACAGCCTTCCTCTGTGACTCCACAGCCTGACAACCTGCAGAGAAATACACATTTAACAAAGTGCTGTTGATGTTCAAGTAGAGATCCACACAGAGAGAACACACATTATTTACCCCAGGATCTGCAGTCCACACTGTGGACTCTTCAGGACAGCAGAGAGCTGGAGCAGTTGTGATTCCTGCAGGCAGATGAAACTGAGGTCCAATTCTCTCAGATGGAGAAGATTAGAGCTGAGAGCTGAGAGCAGAACTTCAAGTCCTGTCTGTGTGATGGTACAGCCAGCAAGTCTGTAAGTACACATGAAATATCTGGACTGAATATCAGAGGTTTGGAGTAAAGACCCCAAGAGATGGAAAGAGAAGGCAGGACAACATATTGTAGTTACTGTACCGTAGCATTGATAATGATAATCCCCTAGCAGCCATGATGGATCACATATTGTAGTTACTGTACCGTAGCATTGAAAATGATAATCCCCTAGCAGCCATGATGGATCACATATTGTAGTTACTGTACCGTAGCATTGATAATGATAATCCCCTAGCAGCCATGATGGATCACATATTGTAGTTACTGTACCGTAGCATTGATAACGATAATCCCCTAGCAGCCATGATGGATCACATATTGTAGTTACTGTACCGTAGCATTGATAATGATAATCCCCTAGCAGCCATGATGGATCACATATTGTAGTTACTGTACCGTAGCATTGATAACGATAATCCCCTAGCAGCCATGATGGATCACATATTGTAGTTACTGTACTGTAGCATTGATAATGATAATCCCCTAGCAGCCATGATGGATCACATATTGTAGTTACTCTACTGTGATGTGAGAGTGTGAACTAAACAAAACTCTGACCATATAATTATTCTAATCAGTGTGGGATACCATGATGTCCATGACTTTATTCACACGTTGTTATTAGAATGAAACAATACATAATAAAACAGAACTAATCTAAATAATAATGTGACCTCAGTATCTCCAGTTGACAGTTTGGACTCTTCAATGCAGCAGAGAGCAGGTCCATGGATGGATCCGTTATGTTATTATAACTGATGTCCAATTCTCTTAGATGTGAAGGATTAGAGCTGAGAGCTGAAGCCACAATCTCATATGCTGGCTGACGGAGGTCACAGCCAACAAGTCTGTAAATGTAGATGATGTAAAATCAGTGATTATCAACACAGATTAGATCAAGTTCATGTTCAAGGAAATTAACTATAAAGTGTAATGTAAATGTACCAATGTCTAGGGGTACCAATAGGGGTACCAATGTCTAGGGGTACCAATAGGGGTACCAATGTCTAGGGGTACAAATAGGGGTACCAATGTCTAGTTGGTCAGATATTGACAGGTCATAAGAACAGAGAACCAGAAAACATCCCAGTGATCTATATTAATACCAGTGTGTAACTCGTATGGATCTAGAATCTGCATTTATGGATAAATCATCACATTCCATGATACTCTCTCTCTCTCTCTCTCTGTGTGTCTCTCTCTGTGTCTCTCTCTGTGTCTCTCTCTGTGTCTCTCTCTGTGTCTCTCTCTCTCTATCTCTCTCTCTCTCCCCCCTCTCTCTCTCTCTCTCTCTCTCTCCCCCCCCTCTCTCTCTCTCCCCCCCTCTCTCTCTCTCTCTCTCTCTCTCTCCCCCTCCCCCCTCTCTCTCTCCCCCCCCTCTTCCCCCCCCTCTCCCCCCCCCCCCCCCCTCTCTCTCTCTCTCTCTCTCTCCTCCCCACCCCGCCTACTAACCGAGCCTTTCTGCAGTTCCTCACAGCTGGGACCAGACTGTTTTTCCCCCATGATGATGTGTTGTATTGGTGCATGTCCAACTCCTCCAGAACCTCCTCTGACGTCAGCAGCATGAAGGCCAGAGCTGAACACTGGCTCGCAGACAGTTTTGTCTTTGATCTGTCCGCTGACTTCAGGTACTGTTGGATCTCCTGATGTACTGAGTGGTCGTTCATCTCCATCAGACAGTGGAAGATGTTGATGAATCTGTCAGGAGAGAGACTCCCATCTTTATTTGTCATCTCCTTCAGGTTGTTGATGGCTCTCTGGATGCTCTCTGGACTGTTCTCTGTCTGACCCAGCAGGCCTCCTAACAGACTCGGGTTGGACTCCAGTGAGAGGCCATGAAGGAAGCGGACAAAGAGGTCCAGGTGGCCGTTCTTACTCTTCAGGGATTTTTGCACGGCTCTCTGCAGGAAGACATCCAGGGTCATTTCTTCTTCTTCTTCTCCTCCCAGGAATGTCTTCAGGACCTCCATGTTCTTCTGTGTGAAACAGTGCATCAGGTAGACTGCAGCCAGGAACTCCTGGATGCTCAGATGAACAAAGCTGTAGATCTTTCTCTGAGATTGAACGGTCTCTTCTTTGAAGATCTCTGTGCACACTCCCGAGTACAGCGAGGCGTCGTTCACATCGAGACCACACTCTTCCAGGTCTTCTTGGTAGAACATGACGCTGCCTTTCTCCAGATGTTTAAACGCCAGCATGCCCAGATTCAGGAGAAACAACCTCTCAGTCTCCCTTCTTTTTTCTCGGATTCTCTCTTTTTTGCTTTTTTGCTTTTTCTTTTCTTTTCTTTTCACCTCATGAGTCTCGTCATACTTCGTCTTCATCCTCCTTAACTGGAGCGAGATGAAGTGTCTGTACATCCCAGTCAGGTTCTTGGGCAGCTGTCCTGTCTCGTCTGTCTTCACCAGGTCCTCCACAACGGTAGCGGTCATCCAACAGAAGACTGGGATGTGACACATGATGTGGATGCTCTTTGATGTCTTCACGTGTGAGATGATGGTGCTGGCCAGCTCCTCATCCTCACTGAACATCTTCCTGAAGAACTCCTCCTTCTGGGGGTCTGTGAACCCTCGTACTTCTGTCACCATGTCAATGCATGCAGGAGGGATCTGATTGGCTGCTGCAGGTCTGGTGGTTATCCAGAGGAGAGCCGAGGGGAGCAGATTCCCCTTGATGAGGTTCGTCAGCAGCATGCCCACCGATGATGTCACCGTGACATCAGAGACGACGTCATTGTTGTCGAAGACATCAGAATCGACGTCTATGTTCTGGAATTTCAGCGGAAACCTGCTTTCATCGAGACCATCGACGATGAAGCCAACTTTCCAGGCAGCGAGCTGCTCTGCTGTGACCTTCTTTAACGTTGGATGGAAAACATGGATCAGTGAGAGAAGACTGTGCTGCTCATCTCGGACCAAGTTCAGCTCCCGGAATGAGAAGAGAACCAGGAGAATGATGTCTTGGTTCTCCAAACCTCTTGCCCAGTCCAGAGCGAACTTACGCACAGAGAATGTCTTTCCGATGCCAGCGATGCCCTTGGTCAGAACTCTGCTGCTGGGTGTGTCTCTGCCAGGGAGGAGGGTCTTAAAGACGGCACGGCACTTGATTAGGACGTCATGGAGGGTCTTCATGTTGGAGGCGGTCTCAAGCTGCCACACCTCATGTTGCTGATTAACCCCTTCACTCCCTCCCGCTGATAGGTGGAGGTCTGTGTAGATGTTGGAGAGGGAGGAGGGCAGTTCAATGACGTATGTCACGCCATCAAGACTCTCCAAAGTGAACTTATAGACCTTTAGATCCTCCGGCAGACTGACATCTGATATGAGAAGACAATTAATACATTATGCTTCATTTACAACTTTACATTGAACAATCCATAGCATTAAAACTATGTATTAAATATCCTCCAGAAAATATATGATTTGAAAAGAAAGAAATTTGGCTAAAATAAATAACGTTGCATCATTTGTTTTAGTCTAAATGTATATTTTATCATCAGTATTTGGACATTGATACAGGAATACAACATGGATATTTAATCTGATGTCGTCTGCTGCTATTTAAACATTTCATTAATTGATATAAAATGTTAATGAGTGTAAAATGTGTCCAGTCTTACTGTGTCCAGGTGTGGTTTGACTGAATGTCTTCTGTCCAGGTGTGTTTCTGAATGTCTCTCTGTGGAGATGAAGACAATACAATATAGATAAGAGATAGTTTAATATACAAACTTTATTTATAGAGTACTGTGAGAGTATAGAGTAATATTTATAGAGCACGTTTAAAACAACCAACATTCACCAAAGTCCTGAACAGAATCTACAGATCAGAAGCAAAACAAAACAAGCAAAGAAAAAACAATGTAGAAGAAACACAACATGAGAAATGTCAACATGATCACAGGAATAACGTAGAAGCACGAAAGATACAAACACAGAAAACTACAGTGAAAACAAACATTAGACTCAGATGGAATGAAAATCCAGAGAAAATAGATCTTGAGCTGAGATTTCAAAATAAAAGCATGAATTGCGGTTTCTAACTGTTTTGAGGGAAGATATGGCTTGACCTTTGCGAGGAGGCGGAGTTGGAAGAAGCTGGTCTTAACGACATGTGAACTGATTTGCTTATCGAATTTAAAATAACTATCGAGGATAATGCAGAGGTTTTTAGCAGATGTGCAGATGTTGGAATTGAGGGTGTCCGGTGCGTTGAGGGGTGGGGCCAGATGTTGATCCAAAAATGAAATTAAAAATGACTGTAATTGGTTATAAACTATTTTCTCCAAAACCTTTAATACAAATGGTAGTTGTGAAATGGGCCTACATTTTATATTTTACTCATGATCAGAGCTTCCGTTGCTCCAGATATATATATTTTACTTTAGAGACAAATTCATACAATTATCATGTGAATGAAAAAGTCACTTTGTTCAAGAGGATGTATTGTTATGTCCCAACAAGTATAAGAGAGTCTAATCTGTGGGTTTCCTTTCACAATATTACAGTTCCATGAAAACAGGACAACAATGAATGAAATAATATCACCAGTAAAATGTACTGTAAATACAGTACAATACAAGTTGCACAGATAGATTAGAGGTTATTATTTCTGGCCCGCAATATTATTTTGAGAATAATGTGTTGGGGTGTTTTATGACCCTCCCCCCACAAAATAAAGAAATTAATAATTATTAATAATAGTTGGTAAATCAGTTTAGGGATAATATTACGTTGTGGTTTTACTAGGCATGTTAAAGACTGTAGTTACAGGGCCTGGCCAAGAGGGGGCACAAGAACACCATGTTATGGTCGTGAGTTTTTCCTCCACCTGTTCATGTCTTCCTTTTATTATGTTTACTTTTCATGATAGCTGTAGGTGGAGCAACAAGTGTGGAAGAAAATTCAAAATGGCGGAAAGCTATCCTGACGCAAATGGGCGTGGCCTATATGGGGAGATGCGTCATGACCCAAGGAATCCAAGGAAAGTGACATTTTGACTTTACAACATACGGTTCAAGAGTTATAAGGTGAAATGTAAAGTGGGCTGTTTTAGCGCCACCATGAAGCCGACTGATGTAATTATTTATTACATTAATTTGAATAATTATTATGAACCTCCCCTCCAAGTGTTGTGACTGTAGCTCCGACGGTTTCTGAGAGAAAAATACTTGAGGTGAGTTTGTGCATTTCCCCATGTAAGTGGATAGGAAGTTTTAATGCACTAATAAATTAGTTATTAATCAATGAATTGTTAAATAGAAAAAAAGACTTCGTTAAGACCTCCGTAATATTATGGTCAACGCCTGTGTGAAACGTGGGAGCGATTGGTGCAGACAGTGAGGAGCTACGGCAGTGTTTCTGACACACATTCAGACATTCATTCATTCAGACATTGAGTTAATTATAGTATGATGATGATGATGATGATAACAGTTACATAGACACCATGTATACTTGTATACATGGTGTATACATACCTAATTGTGTAATGTATGGATGATATGGATTTATATTATATGGATTTATGGAGCATTTATATTTTACTCGTGATCAGAGCATCCGTTGCTCCAGACTGTATGACGGAAGCATTTATATTTTACTCACAATATATTTATAGAGGGTTGACATACTTAGCGTGTGGAGGTCCAGGTTCATTACTGAAGTTAGCACCCCAGTCTTTAGACTTGTCACTCTTCACAGACAGAAGGCTGGGAGTTGGAGACTCTGCTCTGTGGTCAACACTTCTGGAATCATAAAACATATTCATACAATTATCATGTGAATGAAAAAGTCACTTTGTTCAAGAGGATGTATTGTTATGTCCCAACAAGTATAAGAGAGTCTAATCTGTGGGTTTCCTTTCACAATATTACAGTTCCATGAAAACAGGACAACAATGAATGAAATAGAGAGAACACAACATCTTGGGTTTCAACGTTCTTAATCATTATGTGTCGTTCTACAAGTAGAGAGAACACAACATCTTGGGTTTCAGCTACTGAACACTGCAGCAACAAGACAAACAGCAACACATAGAAATATGTTAACGATAGAAGATAAAAAGAATAAAAACTATAAAATGATGATAACAGTTACATAGACACCATGTATACTTGTATACATGGTGTATACATACCTAATTGTGTAATGTATGGATAATATGGATTTATATTATATGGATTTATGGAGCATTTATATTTTACTCATGATCAGAGCTTCCGTTGCTCCAGACTGTATGACGGAAGCATTTATATTTTACTCGTGATCAGAGCTTACGTTGCTCCAGACTGTATGACGGAAGCATTTATATTTTACTCATGATCAGAGCTTCCGTTGCTCCAGACTGTATGACGGAAGCATTTATATTTTACTCGTGATCAGAGCTTGCGTTGCTCCAGACTGTACGACGGAAGCATTTATATTTTACTCGTGATCAGAGCTTCCGTTGCTCCAGACTGTACGACGGAAGCATTTATATTTTACTCGTGATCAGAGCTTCCGTTGCTCCAGACTGTATGACGGAAGCATTTATATTTTACTCATGATAAGAGCTTCTGTTGTTCCAGACTGTATGACGGAAGCATTTATATTTGACTCATGATCAGAGCTTCCGTTGCTCCAGACTTTATGACGGAAGCATTTATATTTTACTCGTGATCAGAGCTTCCGTTGCTCCAGACTGTATGATGGAAGCATTTATATGTTACTCATGATCAGAGCTTCCGTCTCTCCAGACTGTATGATGGAAGCATTTATATTTTACTCATGATCAGAGCTTCCGTTGCTCCAGACTGTATGACGGAAGCATTTATATTTGACTCATGATCAGAGCTTCCGTTGCTCCAGACTGTATGACGGAAGCATTTATATTTTACTCATGATGAGAGCTTCCGTTGGCACCGTTGCTCCAGACTGTTATATTTTACTCATGATCAGAGCTTCCGTTGCTCCAGACTGTATGACGGAAGCATTTATATTTGACTCGTGATCAGAGCTTCCGTTGCTCCAGACTGTATGACGGAAGCATTTATATTTTACTCGTGATCAGAGCTTGCGTTGCTCCAGACTGTACGACGGAAGCATTTATATTTTACTCGTGATCAGAGCTTCCGTTGCTCCAGACTGTACGACGGAAGCATTTATATTTTACTCGTGATCAGAGCTTCCGTTGCTCCAGACTGTATGACGGAAGCATTTATATTTTACTCATGATGAGAGCTTCCGTTGCTCCAGACTGTATGACGGAAGCATTTATATTTTACTCATGATATATTTATAGAGGATTAACATACTGTGAGTGTGGAGGTCCAGGTTCATTACTGAAGTCCGGACCGGGCCATCCTTTAGACCGGTCACTCTTCACAGACAGAAGGCTGGGAGTTGGAGACTCTGCTCTGTGGTCAACACTTCTGGAATCATAAAACATATTCATACAATTATCATGTGAATGAAAAAGTCACTTTGTTCAAGAGGATGTATTGTTATGTCCCAACAAGTATAAGAGAGTCTAATCTGTGGGTTTCCTTTCACAATATTACAGTTCCATGAAAACAGGACAACAATGAATGAAATAATATCACCAGTAAAATGTACTGTAAATACAGTACAATACAAGTTGCACAGATAGATTAGAGGTTATTATTTCTGGCCCGCAATATTATTTTGAGAATAATGTGTTGGGGTGTTTTATGAAGTAAAAAAAAGGTGAAGTACATATAATTGGTAAATCAGTTTAGGGATAATATTACGTTGTGGTTTTACTATGCATGTTAAAGACTAGTTACAGGGCCTGGCCAAGAGGGGGCACAAGAACACCAGACTAGGACTAGGCTGTCAGTAGGAGGAAACCAGCCTCTTGGAGGAATTATAATATTACATGTTTTTGATTGATTGATTGATTGATTGATTGATTGATTGAATAGTTTATTAGACATTAATGTAAAAACAGCAACAGAGTACAGTCAAACACTTCTATAACTTGTATTGTACAGTGTTAGTGTATATTGTATAGTGTTATAGTGTATTTTGTATAGTGTTATAGTGTGTATATTTATAGAGGATTAACATACTTAGCGTGTGGAGGTCCAGGTTCATTACTGAAGTTAGGAGACATTCCTTTAGACTTGTCACTCTTCACAGACAGAAGGCTGGGAGTTGGAGACTCTGCTCTGTGGTCAACACTTCTGGAATCATAAAACATATTCATACAATTATCATGTGAATGAAAAAGTCACTTTGTTAGACATTCTTAATCATTATGTGTCGTTCTACAAGTAGAGAGAACTCAACATCTTGGGTTTAAACGTTCTTAATCATTATGTGTCGTTCTACAAGTAGAGAGAACACAACATCTTGGGTTTCAGCTACTGAACACTGCAGCAACAAGACAAACAGCAACACATAGAAGATAAAATAAAGAAAACTATAAAATTATAATAACAGTTACATAGACACCATGTATACTTGTATACATGGTGTATTCATACCTAATTGTGTAATGTATGGATAATATGGATTTATATTATATGGATTTATGGAGCATTTATATTTTACTTATGATCAGAGCATCCGTTGCTCCAAACCGTATGACGGAAGCATTTATATTTTACTCGTGATCAGAGCTTCCGTTGCTCCAGACTGTATGACGGAAGCATTTATATTTTACTCGTGATCAGAGCTTCCGTTGCTCCAGACTGTATGACGGAAGCATTTATATTTTACTCGTGATCAGAGCTTCCGTTGCTCCAGACTGTATGACGGAAGCATTTATATTCTACTCGTGATCAGAGCTTCCGTTGCTCCAGACTGTATGACGGAAGCATTTATATTTTACTCGTGATCAGAGCTTCCGTTGCTCCAGACTGTATGACGGAAGCATTTATATTTTACTCGTGATCAGAGCTTCCGTTGCTCCAGACTTTATGACGGAAGCATTTATATTTTACTCACAATATATTTATAGAGGGTTGACATACTTAGCGTGTGGAGGTCCAGGTTCATTACTGAAGTTAGCACCCCAGTCTTTAGACTTGTCACTCTTCACAGACAGAAGGCTGGGAGTTGGAGACTCTGCTCTGTGGTCAACACTTCTGGAATCATAAAACATATTCATACAATTATCATGTGAATGAAAAAGTAACTTTGTTCAAGAGGATGTATTGTTATGTCCCAACAAGTATAAGAGAGTCTAATCTGTGGGTTTCCTTTCACAATATTACAGTTCCATGAAAACAGGACAACAATGAATGAAATAATATCACCAGTAAAATGTACTGTAAATACAGTACAATACAAGTTGCACAGATAGATTAGAGGTTATTATTTCTGGCCCGCAATATTATTTTGAGAATAATGTGTTGGGGTGTTTTATGAAGTAAAAAAAAGGTGAAGTACATATAATTGGTAAATCAGTTTAGGGATAATATTACGTTGTGGTTTTACTATGCATGTTAAAGACTAGTTACAGGGCCTGGCCAAGAGGGGGCACAAGAACACCAGACTAGGACTAGGCTGTCAGTAGGAGGAAACCAGCCTCTTGGAGGAATTATAATATTACATGTTTTTGATTGATTGATTGATTGATTGAATAGTTTATTAGACATGAATGTAAAAACAGCAACAGAGTACAGTCAAACACTTCTATAACTTGTATTGTACAGTGTTAGTGTATATTGTATAGTGTTATAGTGTATTTTGTATAGTGTTATAGTGTGTATATTTATAGAGGATTAACATACTTAGCGTGTGGAGGTCCAGGTTCATTACTGAAGTTAGGAGACATTCCTTTAGACTTGTCACTCTTCACAGACAGAAGGCTGGGAGTTGGAGACTCTGCTCTGTGGTCAACACTTCTGGAATCATAAAACATATTCATACAATTATCATGTGAATGAAAAAGTCACTTTGTTCAAGAGGATGTATTGTTATGTCCCAACAAGTATAAGAGAGTCTAATCTGTGGGTTTCCTTTCACAATATTACAGTTCCATGAAAACAGGACAACAATGAATGAAATAGAGAGAACACAACATCTTGGGTTTCAACGTTCTTAATCATTATGTGTCGTTCTACAAGTAGAGAGAACACAACATCTTGGGTTTAAACGTTCTTAATCATTATGTGTCGTTCTACAAGTAGAGAGAACACAACATCTTGGGTTTAAACGTTCTTAATCATTATGTGTCGTTCTACAAGTAGAGAGAACACAACATCTTGGGTTTCAGCTACTGAACACTGCAGCAACAAGACAAACAGCAACACATAGAAATATGTTAACGATAGAAGATAAAAAGAATAAAAACTATAAAATGATGATAACAGTTACATAGACACCATGTATACTTGTATACATGGTGTATACATACCTAATTGTGTAATGTATGGATAATATGGATTTATATTATATGGATTTATGGAGCATTTATATTTTACTCATGATCAGAGCTTCCGTTGCTCCAGACTGTATGACGGAAGCATTTATATTTTACTCGTGATTAGAGCTTCCGTTGCTCCAGACTGTATGACAGAAGCATTTATATTTTATTCGTGATCAGAGCTTCCGTTGCTCCAGACTGTATGACGGAAGCATTTATATTTTACTCACAATATATTTATAGAGGGTTGACATACTTAGCGTGTGGAGGTCCAGGTTCATTACTGAAGTTAGGAGACATTCCTTTAGACTTGTCACTCTTCACAGACAGAAGGCTGGGAGTTGGAGACTCTGCTCTGTGGTCAACACTTCTGGAATCATAAAACATATTCATACAATTATCATGTGAATGAAAAAGTCACTTTGTTCAAGAGGATGTATTGTTATGTCCCAACAAGTATAAGAGAGTCTAATCTGTGGGTTTCCTTTCACAATATTACAGTTCCATGAAAACAGGACAACAATGAATGAAATATTATCACCAGTAAAATGTACTGTAAATACAGTACAATACAAGTTGCACAGATAGATTAGAGGTTATTATTTCTGGCCCGCAAGATTATTTTGAGAATAATGTGTTGGGGTGTTTTATGAAGTAAAAAAAAGGTGAAGTACATATAATTGGTAAATCAGTTTAGGGATAATATTACGTTGTGGTTTTACTATGCATGTTAAAGACTAGTTACAGGGCCTGGCCAAGAGGGGGCACAAGAACACCAGACTAGGACTAGGCTGTCAGTAGGAGGAAACCAGCCTCTTGGAGGAATTATAATATTACATGTTTTTGATTGATTGATTGATTGATTGAATAGTTTATTAGACATGAATGTAAAAAGAGCAACAGAGTACAGTCAAACACTTCTATAACTTGTATTGTACAGTGTTAGTGTATATTGTATAGTGTTATAGTGTATTTTGTATAGTGTTATAGTGTGTATATTTATAGAGGATTAACATACTTAGCATGTGGAGGTCCAGGTTCATTACTGAAGTTAGGAGACATTCCTTTAGACTTGTCACTCTTCACAGACAGAAGGCTGGGAGTTGGAGACTCTGCTCTGTGGTCAACACTTCTGGAATCATAAAACATATTCATACAATTATCATGTGAATGAAAAAGTCACTTTGTTAGACATTCTTAATCATTATGTGTCGTTCTACAAGTAGAGAGAACTCAACATCTTGGGTTTAAACGTTCTTAATCATTATGTGTCGTTCTACAAGTAGAGAGAACACAACATCTTGGGTTTCAGCTACTGAACACTGCAGCAACAAGACAAACAGCAACACATAGAAGATAAAATAAAGAAAACTATAAAATTATAATAACAGTTACATAGACACCATGTATACTTGTATACATGGTGTATTCATACCTAATTGTGTAATGTATGGATAATATGGATTTATATTATATGGATTTATGGAGCATTTATATTTTACTTATGATCAGAGCATCCGTTGCTCCAAACCGTATGACGGAAGCATTTATATTTTACTCGTGATCAGAGCTTCCGTTGCTCCAGACTGTATGACGGAAGCATTTATATTTTACTCGTGATCAGAGCTTCCGTTGCTCCAGACTGTATGACGGAAGCATTTATATTTTACTCGTGATCAGAGCTTCCGTTGCTCCAGACTGTATGACGGAAGCATTTATATTTTACTCGTGATCAGAGCTTCCGTTGCTCTAGACTTTATGACGGAAGCATTTATATTTTACTCATGATCAGAGCTTCCGTTGCTCCAGACTTTATGACGGAAGCATTTATATTTTACTCACAATATATTTATAGAGGGTTGACATACTTAGCGTGTGGAGGTCCAGGTTCATTACTGAAGTTAGCACCCCAGTCTTTAGACTTGTCACTCTTCACAGACAGAAGGCTGGGAGTTGGAGACTCTGCTCTGTGGTCAACACTTCTGGAATCATAAAACATATTCATACAATTATCATGTGAATGAAAAAGTCACTTTGTTCAAGAGGATGTATTGTTATGTCCCAACAAGTATAAGAGAGTCTAATCTGTGGGTTTCCTTTCACAATATTACAGTTCCATGAAAACAGGACAACAATGAATGAAATAATATCACCAGTAAAATGTACTGTAAATACAGTACAATACAAGTTGCACAGATAGATTAGAGGTTATTATTTCTGGCCCGCAAGATTATTTTGAGAATAATGTGTTGGGGTGTTTTATGAAGTAAAAAAAAGGTGAAGTACATATAATTGGTAAATCAGTTTAGGGATAATATTACGTTGTGGTTTTACTATGCATGTTAAAGACTAGTTACAGGGCCTGGCCAAGAAGGGGCACAAGAACACCTGACTAGGACTAGGCTGTCAGTAGGAGGAAACCAGCCTCTTGGAGGAATTATAATATTACATGTTTTTGATTGATTGATTGATTGATTGAATAGTTTATTAGACATGAATGTAAAAACAGCAACAGAGTACAGTCAAACACTTCTATAACTTGTATTGTACAGTGTTAGTGTATATTGTATAGTGTTATAGTGTATTTTGTATAGTGTTATAGTGTGTATATTTATAGAGGATTAACATACTTAGCGTGTGGAGGTCCAGGTTCATTACTGAAGTTAGGAGACATTCCTTTAGACTTGTCACTCTTCACAGACAGAAGGCTGGGAGTTGGAGACTCTGCTCTGTGGTCAACACTTCTGGAATCATAAAACATATTCATACAATTATCATGTGAATGAAAAAGTCACTTTGTTAGACATTCTTAATCATTATGTGTCGTTCTACAAGTAGAGAGAACTCAACATCTTGGGTTTAAACGTTCTTAATCATTATGTGTCGTTCTACAAGTAGAGAGAACACAACATCTTGGGTTTCAGCTACTGAACACTGCAGCAACAAGACAAACAGCAACACATAGAAGATAAAATAAAGAAAACTATAAAATTATAATAACAGTTACATAGACACCATGTATACTTGTATACATGGTGTATTCATACCTAATTGTGTAATGTATGGATAATATGGATTTATATTATATGGATTTATGGAGCATTTATATTTTACTTATGATCAGAGCTTCCGTTGCTCCAAACCGTATGACGGAAGCATTTATATTTTACTCGTGATCAGAGCTTCCGTTGCTCCAGACTGTATGACGGAAGCATTTATATTTTACTCGTGATCAGAGCTTCCGTTGCTCCAGACTGTATGACGGAAGCATTTATATTTTACTCGTGATCAGAGCTTCCGTTGCTCCAGACTGTATGACGGAAGCATTTATATTTTACTCGTGATCAGAGCTTCCGTTGCTCCAGACTTTATGACGGAAGCATTTATATTTTACTCATGATCAGAGCTTCCGTTGCTCCAGACTTTATGACGGAAGCATTTATATTTTACTCACAATATATTTATAGAGGGTTGACATACTTAGCGTGTGGAGGTCCAGGTTCATTACTGAAGTTAGCACCCCAGTCTTTAGACTTGTCACTCTTCACAGACAGAAGGCTGGGAGTTGGAGACTCTGCTCTGTGGTCAACACTTCTGGAATCATAAAACATATTCATACAATTATCATGTGAATGAAAAAGTCACTTTGTTCAAGAGGATGTATTGTTATGTCCCAACAAGTATAAGAGAGTCTAATCTGTGGGTTTCCTTTCACAATATTACAGTTCCATGAAAACAGGACAACAATGAATGAAATAGAGAGAACACAACATCTTGGGTTTCAACGTTCTTAATCATTATGTGTCGTTCTACAAGTAGAGAGAACACAACATCTTGGGTTTAAACGTTCTTAATCATTATGTGTCGTTCTACAAGTAGAGAGAACACAACATCTTGGGTTTAAACGTTCTTAATCATTATGTGTCGTTCTACAAGTAGAGAGAACACAACATCTTGGGTTTCAGCTACTGAACACTGCAGCAACAAGACAAACAGCAACACATAGAAATATGTTAACGATAGAAGATAAAAAGAATAAAAACTATAAAATTATGATAACAGTTACATAGACACCATGTATACTTGTATACATGGTGTATACATACCTAATTGTGTAATGTATGGATAATATGGATTTATATTATATGGATTTATGGAGCATTTATATTTTACTCATGATCAGAGCTTCCGTTGCTCCAGACTGTATGACGGAAGCATTTATATTTTACTCGTGATTAGAGCTTCCGTTGCTCCAGACTGTATGACAGAAGCATTTATATTTTATTCGTGATCAGAGCTTCCGTTGCTCCAGACTGTATGACGGAAGCATTTATATTTTACTAATGATCAGAGCTTCCGTTGCTCCAGACTGTATGACGGAAGCATTTATATTTTACTCACAATATATTTATAGAGGGTTGACATACTTAGCGTGTGGAGGTCCAGGTTCATTACTGAAGTTAGGAGACATTCCTTTAGACTTGTCACTCTTCACAGACAGAAGGCTGGGAGTTGGAGACTCTGCTCTGTGGTCAACACTTCTGGAATCATAAAACATATTCATACAATTATCATGTGAATGAAAAAGTCACTTTGTTCAAGAGGATGTATTGTTATGTCCCAACAAGTATAAGAGAGTCTAATCTGTGGGTTTCCTTTCACAATATTACAGTTCCATGAAAACAGGACAACAATGAATGAAATAATATCACCAGTAAAATGTACTGTAAATACAGTACAATACAAGTTGCACAGATAGATTAGAGGTTATTATTTCTGGCCCGCAAGATTATTTTGAGAATAATGTGTTGGGGTGTTTTATGAAGTAAAAAAAAGGTGAAGTACATATAATTGGTAAATCAGTTTAGGGATAATATTACGTTGTGGTTTTACTATGCATGTTAACACTTTGATTGCTGGAAGATCTCAACAGGCCTATTTGGATGTTGCTGCCATTTAACATTGCACAAAGGCCTTGTTCGGGGGCCCACAGTAAAATGTTCTCTTATAGCGAGAATCACACGCCTACATCAAAAGAAAGCTGAACTTGTCCACTTCAATTAAAAAAATACATTTTGATTTTACCATGTTCCATTCTGGAGATATTGACCTTTTTGCAACACCTGCATTTGCCTGGAAGTGGTTATCTTGAACAGCGAGCAGAGTTATGGATGGTTTAAAGTCAGAGACATTGACAGGCAGATATAAAATTGAACCCAATAAATATCCTATACATCCTATACACCGAATGAAAGCCCTGAATGTGTACTTTTACGAGGAAAACAGTAAACATTGATCCCATCTACAGTTAGACAGTAATTGGTTATTGAATGCAGCTTGTGCCCACCAGATAACTTCAGATAAGACATGGACGTGAACTCCTCAATATTCACAAAATAAGGCCTATAGCGACATATAAATACTATATACCGTATGAAACAGAAGACTCTCTGCTTTCATAAGGAAAAAAATTGTACTGTAATAATAAAAAAATCACACCCCTGTGAAGTGAGCAGTGCAACTCTACTTCTCTACTTATTCACTACAGCTCGCTATATACGGACTGAGGCAGAAAGTCATGTAAACCTTTTATTTACAGTTTGGTCTGTAAACTTCTACTGTAATAATAAAAATCACACCCCTGTGAAGTGAGCGTTGCAACTGTTCTGTACTTATTCACTACAGCTCGCTATATACGGACTGAGACAGAAAGTCATGTAAACCTTTTATTTACAGTTTGGTCTGTAAACTTCTACTGTAATAATAAAAATCACACCCCTGTGAAGTGAGCGGTGCAACTGTTCTTTATAGTTGCGCGGTGCAACTGTAGAGAACAGTTGCACCGCTCACTTCACAGGGGTGTGATTTTTATTATTACAGTAGAAGTTTACAGACCAAACTGTAAATAAAAGGTTTACATGACTTTCTGTCTCAGTCCGTATATAGCGAGCTGTAGTGAATAAGTACAGAACAGTTGCAACGCTCACTTCACAGGGGTGTGATTTTTATTATTACAGTAGAAGTTTACAGACCAAACTGTAAATAAAAGGTTTACATGACTTTCTGCCTCAGTCCGTATATAGCGAGCTGTAGTGAATAAGTAGAGAAGTAGAGTTGCACTGCTCACTTCACAGGGGTGTGATTTTTTTATTATTACAGTACAATTTTTTTCCTTATGAAAGCAGAGAGTCTTCTGTTTCATACGGTATATAGTATGTATATGTCGCTATAGGCCTTATTTTGTGAATATTGAGTTCGGGTCCATGTCTTCTCTGCAGTTATATCTGGTGGGCGCAATGTGCATCCACCCAGTATATGACAAACTGTACATGGGATCAATGTTTACTCTTTTCCTCGTAAAAGTACACATTCAGGGCTTTCATTCGATGTATAGGATGTATAGCATATTTATTGTGTTTATTGTTATATCTGCCTGTCAATGTCTGACTATAAACCTTCATAACTATGCTTTCTTTTTGATGATGATTGCCGCCTCGCCTAATCTATCTCACTGCTTTCATTGTTTTGATCGCAGTAACATTGGGGGGGGGGTCATGGGCACATTGGGCAGCAAAAGTCTTGATCCGTACGGCTATAAAAAGTCCCATTCCACCGTTCGGTTCAGAACTATAGTATAACACGGTGAGACGCGTTGTCATCAGCTGATTTTGTTTTTCAAGCTAGTGTAGGGGAACATGCCTGGGCATGCTAGCCTGGCACGGCCAGACTCATAGCGAGGGTTCACTGATGTTTCCTCCGGGGAAGAATCTTCAGTGAATCCCCGCTATGAGGCTGGCCAAGCCAGGCTATGGGCATGCAGCTTGGGGGCGATGGAGGGGGAAAAAAGCGTCACCCGGCTGTGATGTCGACGAGAAGGAAAAAATGACTTCCACAGATGACAACACCACGGTTTAGGTCGCGGAAAAGTTCGTTATACATTACACCCGGGTCGATTACGTCCCCGACGCGTTCATTGCGGTCTTATCACTACAATTATAATGAATAAAAAAGCGTTACAATCACACGTCTGAGCGATCTCCGATTATGACGGCTCTGCATGGCGATACGTGATCCACCAACGGTAGACCTCTCCTCCTGCAGGAGAAACAGGAGGGGAGGGGGGAATCGAGTATAAAAGCCAATAGGTGGAGGAAAGCCTGGTGAGGCGAGGTTAGGTGAAATTTGATTCTTTTCATACACGGGCTACATCGGCATGGGCGCAGCCATTCTACACTGGTTTATACACGTAAAGCGGTCCGCCCTCCTGTTTTCAGGAGGGGAGGGTTTTTTTTTTTTTTGGTTTTTTTTTCTGATCACGTGAGCGGGACTAAGCAGCAATGATAGGGCGATGGTTCTTCATTGTCCGGGTGGGTAAAAAGATGAATGAAAGTATGCTATAAAAAAGTGATTGAAACGTATTGATACGTGATCCGCACCCGACGTTTGATTAATTGATAACGTATTGATACGCGATCCGCGTTGGGAGTGTTAAAGACTAGTTACAGGGCCTGGCCAAGAAGGGGCACAAGAACACCTGACTAGGACTAGGCTGTCAGTAGGAGGAAACCAGCCTCTTGGAGGAATTATAATATTACATGTTTTTGATTGATTGATTGATTGATTGAATAGTTTATTAGACATGAATGTAAAAACAGCAACAGAGTACAGTCAAACACTTCTATAACTTGTATTGTACAGTGTTAGTGTATTTTGTATAGTGTTATAGTGTGTATATTTATAGAGGATTAACATACTTAGCATGTGGAGGTCCAGGTTCATTACTGAAGTTAGGAGACATTCCTTTAGACTTGTCACTCTTCACAGACAGAAGGCTGGGAGTTGGAGACTCTGCTCTGTGGTCAACACTTCTGGAATCATAAAACATATTCATACAATTATCATGTGAATGAAAAAGTCACTTTGTTAGACATTCTTAATCATTATGTGTCGTTCTACAAGTAGAGAGAACTCAACATCTTGGGTTTAAACGTTCTTAATCATTATGTGTCGTTCTACAAGTAGAGAGAACACAACATCTTGGGTTTCAGCTACTGAACACTGCAGCAACAAGACAAACAGCAACACATAGAAGATAAAATAAAGAAAACTATAAAATTATAATAACAGTTACATCGACACCATGTATACTTGTATACATGGTGTATTCATACCTAATTGTGTAATGTATGGATAATATGGATTTATATTATATGGATTTATGGAGCATTTATATTTTACTTATGATCAGAGCTTCCGTTGCTCCAAACCGTATGACGGAAGCATTTATATTTTACTCGTGATCAGAGCTTCCGTTGCTCCAGACTGTATGACGGAAGCATTTATATTTTACTCGTGATCAGAGCTTCCGTTGCTCCAGACTGTATGACGGAAGCATTTATATTTTACTCGTGATCAGAGCTTCCGTTGCTCCAGACTGTATGACGGAAGCATTTATATTTTACTCGTGATCAGAGCTTCCGTTGCTCCAGACTTTATGACGGAAGCATTTATATTTTACTCATGATCAGAGCTTCCGTTGCTCCAGACTGTTATATTTTACTCATGATCAGAGCTTCCGTTGCTCCAGACTGCATGACGGAAGCATTTATATGTTACTCATGATCAGAGCTTCCGTTGCTCCAGACTGCATGACGGAAGCATTTATATGTTACTCATGATCAGAGCTTCCGTTGCTCCAGACTGCATGACGGAAGCATTTATATTGTACTCATGATCAGAGCTTCCGTTGCTCCAGACTGTATGACGGAAGCATTTATATTTTACTCATGATGAGAGCTTCCGTTGGCACCGTTGCTCCAGACTGTTGTATTTCACTCATGATCAGAGCTTCCGTTGCGCCAGACTGTATGACGGAAGCATTTATATTTTACTCGTGATCAGAGCTTCCGTTGCTCCAGACTGTATGACGGAAGCATTTATATTTTACTTGTGATCAGAGCTTCCGTTGCTCCAGACTGTATGACGGAAGCATTTATATTTTACTTGTGATCAGAGCTTCCGTTGCTCCAGACTGTATGATGGAAGCATTTATATGTTACTCATGATCAGAGCTTCCGTCGCTCCAGACTGTATGACGGAAGCATTTATATTTTACTCATGATGAGAGCTTCCGTTGGCACCGTTGCTCCAGACTATTATATTATTTATATATATTGGACCAGGCCAGACATATAGATTTGCATAAATCACACAGGTGCCCTAGTTGGATTAAAAACAGCGATTTTCGCCGAAAAGCTACACTTTTGCATGTCTGTTTATAGGAGGGTTGACATACTGTGTATCAGGAGGTCCAGGTTCGTTACTGAAGTCAGGAGGCATTCCTTTAGACCGGTCACTCTTCACAGACAGAAGGCTGGGAGTTGGAGACTCTGCTCTGTGGTAACGACCTCTGGAATCACACAGACAGAAATAACAATACATAAACATTAAACAACAGAGACAGTGAATAATACTACTAGAAATAATACTAAGTTAATAACAGACAGTAATTAGCATAACAGTAGCTTGTATTCCATGTAGTACAAACGGTGCAATGGAATGATTTGTCCAAGGAGATAAAGACAAGTGCCTCTCTAAACACTTAAAACTTAGGTCAGGATTGAGAAGGCGTTTTTAGAATCCTTAATGGGTTAAAAGGTGTCTGTTGAATTGAGCAATTGTAACAGTTATCTCCTTAACAGTTAGTCTATTGTAACAGTTATCTCCTTAACAGTTAGTCTATTGTAACAGTTATCTCCTTAACAGTTAGTCTATTTTAACAGTTATCTCCTTAACAGTTAGTCTATTGTAACAGTTATCTCCTTAACAGTTAGTCTATTGTAACAGTTATCTCCTTAACAGTTAGTCCGCCAGCATTTATTGATGAATTGTGATATACAGTAATTCACGCCTGCATTTTTCCCTGTTCAGCTTTTATTTTGAAGAGCCACACTCCAATCTCAAAATCCCACACTCTTCACATCAAATAGAAATTCAGTGGCACAATAAATTATAATAAAAATAAAGAAAATGTGTTTTGGGATAGTTTGCACTGCAGTCAACAGGACAGTTCTGTCAGTGTGGAGGCCTGACTGCCCTTTTGGCTTTTTTGGCCTGGGCCAGGGTTTGGCCCGGGCCAGGGGTTGGCCCGGGCCAGGGTCTGGCCTGGGCGAGGGTTTGGCCTGGGCCAGGGTCTGGCCTGGGCGAGGGTTTGGCCCGGGCCAGGGTCTGGCCTGGGCCAGGGTTTGGCCTGGGCCAGGGTCTGGCCTGGGCGAGGGGTTGGCCTGGGCCAGGGTCTGGCCTGGGCCAGGGGTTGGCCTGGGCCAGGGTCTGGCCTGGGCGAGGGTTTGGCCTGGGCCAGGGTCTGGCCCGGGCCAGGGGTTGGCCTGGGCCAGGGTCTGGCCTGGGCGAGGGTTTGGCCTGGGCCAGGGTCTGGCCTGGGCGAGGGTTTGGCCTGGGCCAGGGTCTGGCCTGGGCGAGGGTTTGGCCCGGGCCAGGGTCTGGCCTGGGCGAGGGTTTGGCCTGGGCCAGGGTCTGGCCTGGGCCAGGGTCTGGCCTGGGACAGGGTTTGGCCCGGGCCAGGGTCTGGCCTGGGCTTGCCCCGGGCCAGAGTTTGCCCCGGGCCAGGGTCTGGCCTGGGCCAGGGTCTGGCCTGGGCGAGGGTCTGGCCTGGGCCAGGGTTTGCCCCGGGCCAGGGTTTGACCCGGGCCAGGGTCTGGCCCGGGCGAGGGTTTGGCCTGGGCCAGGGTCTGGCCTGGGCGAGGGTTTGGCCTGGGCCAGGGTTTGGCCCGGGCCAGGGTCTGGCCTGGGCGAGGGTTTGGTCTGGGCCAGGGTCTGGCCTGGGCGAGGGTTTGGCCTGGGCCAGGGTTTGGCCCGGGCCAGGGTCTGGCCTGGGCGAGGGTCTGGCCTGGGCCAGGGTTTGGTCTGGGCCAGGGTTTCAAGGGCTTGCTTTCTCTGCTTTGCTGCATGCTTCAGCCTTGCCCTTGATATACCTGATGTCCAGAGTAGCAATTTAGCCCAGTTCTCCCCTGCAAAAGTTGCATTTAATTGCTTAACTATATTACCCCGAATCTAATAGTTTAGTAACTCAACCGCCCATGCATGCATTGATTACAGGTTACAATAATACCTACAGTTTATAGTCTGCTAAGATAGTGCACGTCTTCTTAAACCAATATTATTTTAAGTCTTAAGAACGGGACACATGCCGAAAATTGACCAGATCTACAAGCTCAATGTGCGTAGAGGACGCAACTCTTTGTAAGCTTGTTGTTCTGCTAATTTCGATGCGAAGGCGTAGTGAAATGAAACATATGTTTTTCACACTTTTAGACCACATCCGTGGTCATCATATGAGCATACCTAACAATGGATGCCAAAAAAATGGTACATTTTCATTTTTGTGTATTTTTATATCAAAAGTCCATAAAATCAAATTTGAATTACTTCCTGAAAACGTACTGCGTGATGACGTGTCGAGGCCCACATCGATAAAAGCAAATTAAGCTCATCCGTTTAATTCCCCATATCTGCGCATCCGTCTATCACAGCTGCTACTGATTACAGAAATCCTCCGTTTTTATTCCCATTCAAGATAACATCGGATCCAGACAGTGTATTACTCGGTTTCAACTTAATCATCACGCTAAAATATGTATCTGAAAACATTATAGGGTAGAAATAAGCCACATAACAGTAAACTGGTACAGCTGGCCGACTATCTGACTTGTAAACAAACACATTCCATGTTCTGAGTATAGCATAGCTACCGTCCCATCGCCTGAAGGGATGCAACGCTCTGTTTGGTTCAGAAACTTCAGAGCGGTGTTTCAACTTGAAACCGTCTGAAACTTCAAAATAAAATGTCCACCATTTCCGTTCCACTACGCCTTTAAGCTCACGCGCACTGCTCATGAGCAGCGTTCACGTGCAAACTTTCACAGCTGCATCTTGTTGACAATTACCGTGCAGTGCAGTGTGCAGATACAGGCAGCGGTGAGTCCGTCAGAAAGATTTCTCTGGGCTCCACCCATAGGCTCCACCCATAGGCTCCACTGACCCAGAAATCGACATGACCCCCTCAAACGTTTTTTTTAAGGGATTTGCATAAATCACACAGGTGCCCTAGTTGGATTAAAAACGGCGATTTTCGCCGAAAAGCTACACTTTTGCATGTCTGTTTATAGGAGGGTTGACATACTGTGTATCAGGAGGTCCAGGTTCGTTACTGAAGTCAGGAGGCATTCCTTTAGACCGGTCACTCTTCACAGACAGAAGGCTGGGAGTTGGAGACTCTGCTCTGTGGTAACGACCTCTGGAATCACACAGACAGAAATAACAATACATAAACATTAAACAACAGAGACAGTGAATAATACTACTAGAAATAATACTAAGTAAATAACAGACAGTAATTAGCATAACAGTAGCTTGTATTCCATGTAGTACAAACGGTGCAATGGAATGATTTGTCCAAGGAGATAAAGACAAGTGCCTCTCTAAACACTTAATTGAGAAGGCGTTTTTAGAATCCTGAATGGGTTAAAAGGTGTCTGTTGAATTGAGCAATTGTAACAGTTATCTCCTTAACACATTCCGACCAGGATTACTGCATGTTTTTTGTAAGGGTACCTATACCCTAGGGGACACGGGGAGAACATGAGAGGGTACCTATACCCTAGGGGACACGGGGAGAACATGTGAGGGTACCTATACCCTAGGGGACACGGGGAGAACATGTGAGGGTACCTACCCTAGGGGACACGGGGAGAACATGTGAGGGTACCTACCCTAGGGGACACGGGGAGAACATGTGAGGGTACCTACCCTAGGGGACACGGGGAGTACATGTGAGGGTACCTACCCTAGGGGACACGAGAACATGTGAGGGTACCTACCCTAGGGGACATGGGGAGAACATGTGAGGGTACCTACGGGACACAGGGAGGACATGTGAGGGTACCTACCATAGGGGACACACAGAGAACATGTGAGGGTACCTACCCTAGGGGACACAGGGAGAACATGTGAGGGTACCTACCCTAGGGGACACAGGGAGAACATGTGAGGGTACCTACCCTAGGGGACACGGGGAATACATGTGAGGGTACCTACCCTAGGGGACACGGGGAGAACATGTGAGGGTACCTACCCTAGGGGACACAGGGAGAACATGTGAGGGTACCTACCCTAGGGGACACGGGGAATACATGTGAGGGTACCTACCCTAGGGGACACGGGGAGAACATGTGAGGGTACCTACCCTAGGGGACACGGGGAGAACATGTGAGGGTACCTACCCTAGGGGACACGGGGAGAACATGCGAGGGTACCTACCCTAGGGGACACGGGGAGAACATGTGAGGGTACCTACCCTAGGGGACACGGGGAGAACATGTGAGGGTACCTACCCTAGGGGACACGAGAACATGTGAGGGTACCTACCCTAGGGGACACGGGGAGAACATGTGAGGGTACCTACGGGACACAGGGAGGACATGTGAGGGTACCTACCCTAGGGGACACGGGGAGAACATGTGAGGGTACCTACCCTAGGGGACACGGGGAGAACATGTGAGGGTACCTACCCTAGGGGACACGGGGAGAACATGTGAGGGTACCTACCCTAGGGGACACGAGAACATGTGAGGGTACCTACCCTAGGGGACACGGGGAGAACATGCGAGGGTACCTACGGGACACAGGGAGGACATGTGAGGTTACCTACCCTAGGGGACACACGGAGAACATGTGAGGGTACCTACCCTAGGAGACACGGGGAATACATGTGAGGGTACCTACCCTAGGGGACACGGGGAGAACATGTGAGGGTACCTACCCTAGGGGACACGGGGAGAACATGTGAGGGTACCTACCCTAGGGGACACGGGGAGAACATGTGAGGGTACCTACCCTAGGGGACACGAGAACATGTGAGGGTACCTACCCTAGGGGACACGGGGAGAACATGTGAGGGTACCTACCCTAGGGGACACAGGGAGAACATGTGAGGGTACCTACCCTAGGGGACACGAGAACATGTGAGGGTACCTACCCTAGGGGACACGGGGAGAACATGTGAGGGTACCTACGGGACACAGGGAGGACATGTGAGGTTACCTACCCTAGGGGACACACAGAGAACATGTGAGGGTACCTACCCTAGGAGACACGGGGAATACATGTGAGGGTACCTACCCTAGGGGACACGGGGAGAACATGTGAGGGTACCTACCCTAGGGGACACGGGGAGAACATGTGAGGGTACCTACCCTAGGGGACACGGGGAGAACATGTGAGGGTACCTACCCTAGGGGACACGAGAACATGTGAGGGTACCTACCCTAGGGGACACGGGGAGAACATGTGAGGGTACCTACGGGACACAGGGAGGACATGTGAGGGTACCTACCCTAGGGGACACACGGAGAACATGTGAGGGTACCTACCCTAGGGGACACAGGGAGAACATGTGAGGGTACCTACCCTAGGGGACACGGGGAATACATGTGAGGTTACCTACCCTAGGGGACACAGGAGAAAATGTGAGGGTACCTACCCTAGGGGACACGGGGAATACATGTGAGGGTACCTACCCTAGGGGACACGGGGAGAACATGTGAGGGTACCTACCCTAGGGGACACAGGGAGAACATGTGAGGGTACCTACCCTAGGGGACACGGGGAGAACATGTGAGGGTACCTACCCTAGGGGACACAGGGAGAACATGTGAGGGTACCTACCCTAGGGGAAACGGGGAGAACATACAAACTCCACACAGAAAGGCCCTTTCGCCAACCCCGCCTCGGGTATGGGCACTGATGACGCAGAGGAGAGAACACGCCCCCAGCGCCCACAGCGGGAATCGAACCCAGGACCTTCTAGCTGTGAGGCGACAACACTACCGACTGTGCCACTGTCCCCCCTCTTGGTTTTATTTTTGATAAAGATTTTAAACTTAATAAACAAATCAGCTCCGTCGTTAAAACTCTCTTCTTCCAATCATCGCCACGGTCAAATCCTACCTCCCCCTAAAAACAGCTGGAGATGGTTATCCATGCTTTGATTTCATCAAGAATAGATTATTGCAACTCTTTGTATATTGGCATCGACCAGGCGTCACTCAGGCGTTTACAGCTAGTGCAGAACGCAGCTGCCCGCCTTCTCACCGGCACTATAAAACGTGAACACATTACTCCATGTCTGCCCCTCCCCATTAGATCTGCTCAGATAGATGCTATCCAGTCCACGTTTTCCCCACCAAGGTACTGGGGCTCCTTGTGTGTGTGCTTTGCTTCCTTCAGGCCGCGTTGCCATGTCTGCTTATTATAAGCAACTTTTGACTTGTTTTTTTCTGTAAAGTCCCTTGCAGATAAATTATTGGTAGTTGCTGGCTGATGGTTTTTTTGGGCTTGATTCTAAAGTGTACAGTAGTTGCTTATTTGGGCTTGCTTCCACATTTCTTCACATCAAGGAACCCCAGATTAATATGTAATTGTCCACGGACATCCATCTGAACATATTTTGTGCCTTTTTTATTAAAATGTTTAAAGAATATTCAAAATATTTCGATTTATTCTCAACGTTTTTTTTAAATAACAGATGTACAACCTCACAATGATGTGTTGCTGTGTGCTTGTAGATCAGCTATTTTCATTTGTGGTTGTTTTCATAGACCTGGGGCCTATTTCACGAAACTTGGATTAACTAATCCAGGATTTAAGCCAAAACCAGGCTTGTTAAATCCTGTTCTGTACAGCCTGGTTTATTCCGTTCCACTAAAGCCAAGCGAGGCTTAGAATGGGTGGATTTAGCGACCCAGGATCATAAAGCCTGGCTGAATAGACAGCCTGGCTTTTTGTCTCTAGACCCATTCGGTGGAACACAGATTTACTGATCCTTCTTCTTCATGGGGTATTATGGCAGTTTGCATCCTTAATAGTTGCATTACTGCCCCCTTCTGTATATCTATTCAAGACTTACTGATACAAGGACTTAAGCTTCTAAAATAAATACCGCTGCTGTAATTAAAGAGAGAACATACTCTCAATAGTGGATAGACTGAATGATTAACTACCCCAAACATATAGTTTACATTTTACCACTACTATTAACTCTAAACAGAATTCTTAATATTGTAAGCATAATGATATTGTCGCATTGTGATATTTGGCCATAACTCCCTCCTCTGAGGGAGCTACCTTTGGGGAAGGGGTTGTTGACAGGGGCCAGACTGGTGAACTGTGGGTCATGGGTTCAATAGTGCGTGAAACGTTACAATGATAATATGTTGTAAAACAATGAGTAATGGTAACATTTAGATATTTTACAAAAAATAAATACAAAATTATAATATAATATAATATAATAATTCTTCTTTACCACTTGCACCACAGCAAACCTATTCTGGGGAACATTCACCAAAAGTAGCTGATCTACAAGCTCACAAGCTGTCATGATGTTGTGCAGCCTATATATTTTGGTTCTTTGATTATATATAGTGCTTAAATTAGTCCTTTAATGCAGACCGATTAAAACAAGGCAACATAAACCCATAATAATTGAATAAGTGTGGAAAACATCATTGGTTTGTGATCAGTTTGACTTAACTGCTTAATGAACAGTAAAGACCTCAGGATTAGGTTAAACCTGGCTGTTAGCCTGGTCCGGAGCAGGTTAAGTCCAAAGCATTAGTTTCCATGGGAACTAATGTGGCATTGCTTTCATGAAACCGAATCAAGCCTCAACATATCCAGGCAGGGCTCCAGACTAACTTTTTCACAGGTAGCACTGGTGCCACCTACCTTTTCATTTGGTAGCGCCACCACAAATTAGGTAGCACAATTATTTTTCTTTGTATAGCGTGGTATTAATACATGATCTTATCATGCCCCCACATCGGGCTCCATTTATTTATGTAGTGGTTTCCACCATTAAAGGTTTGAATCATAAAACCCCCTACAAAGGTCACTGTGTAAAAAACAGCAACCTACCTGGTTATACTTCAAAACACTGTAGATGGTTTCAACCCACCACAAAGTCACTCAGTCAATAAAGGCAATATTTATATTCCACACACAGAAAGTCAGTTTAAGGTTTTGTGTTGAAAGTTAAATGCAGTCCAAATCTTTTGGATTAATAAAGTGACAATTTGTACAATATCTCCATTACCATTATCCAAATTAATTCCTTATTATAATATTTCTACATTTTGGAAAAAATCTTTTGCAATGTGAAATGCCACCAAATTCTTAATCCTTTTCCTTGTCTTTATGGGCCAACTTGTGAAAGCTGCATGCTTTTATTGTGAAGGCAAAAGTTTCTGAATGCTCTCAGAGCCTGCATATCTCCGCGTGCTGAAAATAGCTGATCTACAAGCTCACAACGCGTCGCGTCCGCAACGCGTTGTGAGCTTGTAGATCAGCTATTTTCAGCACGGAACACGAAGAATAAATCAGGCATCAGTGCTCTTCACTCACTGGGAGGGAGATTAATGTATTTTGTTGGCCGATCAGCATGTATGGACCTATGGTATGGACACATAGGCTACCTCCTCGATGCAAACATAATAAGCTTTGGAAGCTATTTTTCGTGGCACATGTTTAATCAAACAACACGTTTACTAAGTTTCACTCAGTGTTTGGGTCGGGAGTCGGCTGTCTGTGTAGATCATGACTGATCATCATGCAGTTAGATATGCGCGCTGCGCGCTCCAGTGAAATTGTACAGCTGAGAAAGATTAGTTAATTTGTGTCGGATAAGCTGCGTTCAGACCTGAATATATATTCGCCTCGGTTCGTCCAGTTTGTACCGCGGCAGGTCGCGCCGCGCCCGTTTGCGCAATTCTCGTCTTAGAATTGACTTTGTATGTAATCGCGCCGCTCTGACCATCCAAGTCTGAAGGGCTTATTTGTGGGTTTTCGTGAACGATCGTTCTTTGAACACTGGGCGTCAGGCGAACGTCCAATGTTTTCAATCAATGGAACGGGCAAGCACTGCGGGATGGTTTTTTTTCCTCCACTCATCCTTTCAGCAAGTCGCACCTGTGCGACCTCATTCAATTTTAAGTATCACCCTTAATAAATTAAGTCGCATATGCGACCTAATAGGTCGCACGCTGGAGCCCTGTATCCAGGTTAACTGGCCAAATTAATCTGGCAAGATTAACCAGTTTTCATGAAACCGGTTAATCACTGATCCACGCTATAACAAACCAGGATATCTGTTAAATCCAGGTTTAATCGCTAATCCAAGTTTTGTGAAATAGGCCCCAGGTCACTCGTTTCTCTTGCAAAACTGGCAACACAGCAAGAGAAAGAGGAAGTTATGCACACACAAACGCAAAGATGTATGGGCTATATGAAAAAGGTGAATAGATTTGATTTGACTTGGAGTACACAATTCAGACACCAGATGGAGCTGTTGGTTGTAAAGGAGTTCATGTTTCAATCATCCGTCTGGTCAATTCAAATTCAAACCTTTGATGAGTAGAGTGGTGTCCATCTTTGAAGTCAATAAGTCCATGCAAGGACGAGTCACTCTTCATGGAGACACAGCTGGGTACAGGAGACTCTGCTCTGCGATGATCAACCCTGTTACAAAGAGAGGATCAACAGGATTTATAGAGAATCATATCAGGCTTGGCAATTTCATAGTCTAGGAAGTTCTACGTATTTCTTTAAAAAGAAATATAGCGATTTATTTTTTCATTATTTACTATAGTCCTACTAGACCCCAAGAAATTACATCTGGCCACAGAAGATCATGGGATCTACTGAATGTGTCAAACTGACATATTGAGCCTATGACACAGTGTGGCTTCCCCCCAGTAGGCCTCCTTCACATTCAGTAGATCCTGTGATCTTTTGTGGCCAGATGTAATTTCTTGGGGTCTATTAGGACTATAGTAAATAATCAAAATAGAAATCGCTATAACATTTTGTAAAAGAAAATACATATTTATCCCCATGCTCGAATGCCCACGCCCCCTGTCAAAATCAGCTAAAATCCCTAAAATGAAAGAAAGCAGCAAATGAAAAAGAAAATGAACACTCATCTTTTACTTTCTCTAATAACAACCTAAAACATCAACCTTGGTTGAAAAAAACTATAGTTGTCCTTTAAGTTTTAATATTGCCAGCTAACGATAAAAAGAAAATCCATTATTATTATTTGGATATGCACAACAACATTACAATTTTAAACCGTTAAAATCATATGTAACGTTGTTTTATGAGTCGGAGTCAGTGTAAGCTTGTAAATCTATTTACATCTATCACTTTTTCATTATTTTGACGAGCAACCCCGCTGCACGGTGGAGTAGATTCATTATGCTTCAGTGTATTTTACAGGAACAGAGCAACACCGCTGCACGATGGAGTAGATTCATTATGCTTCAGTGTATTTTACAGGAACAGAGCAACACCGCTGCACGATGGAGTAGATTCATTATGCTTCAGTGTATTTTACAGGAACAGAGCGACACCGCTGCACGGTGGAGTAGATTCATTATGCTTCAGTGTATTTTACAGGAACAGAGCGACACCGCTGCACGATGGAGTAGATTAATTATGCTTCAGTGTATTTTACAGGAACAGAGCAACACCGCTGCACGGTGGAGTAGATTCATTATGCTTCAGTGTATTTTACAGGAACAGAGCAACCCCGCTGCACGGTGGAGTAGATTCATTATGCTTCAGTGTATTTTACAGGAACAGAGCGACACCGCTGCACGATGGAGTAGATTCATTATGCTTCAGTGTATTTTGCAGGAACAGAGCGACACCGCTGCACGATGGAGTAGATTAATTATGCTTCAGTGTATTTTACAGGAACAGAGCAACACCGCTGCACGGTGGAGTAGATTCATTATGCTTCAGTGTATTTTACAGGAACAGAGCGACACCGCTGCACGGTGGAGTAGATTAATTATGCTTCAGTGTATTTTACAGGAACAGCGCGGTGCGTCTGCGATAAGGTGGTTGAAAGCAGCGTCGTGCTAGATCGGTAACGACATGCACGCATCTGTAAACACGCACAAGAAACGAGTAAATTCAAACCTTTCATCGGTTGGGTCGTCTCCGTCACTAGAGATCAACGATGACATGCCAGAAGCAGAACTCCCACTCATTTTCTCCATAGAGATATTGTATTATCAGCTACAGTAAAATGTCCTAAACAATCCAGTATTTAGAAAGAGAACTTGACGTCACACCATTAGACCTATCCCAAGCCCCTCCCCAAACTGCTATGGTCCAATCACAGCAAAGCATAACATGGGTTAGACAAACCTCTCCACCAATAGTTTTCCTGTATGATAAAACATTGTTTTAAGAAAGAAATGCCACGCACATATTTTTCCAGTGCATATGGCAGGCCGTGTTGACGGACTTGGAAGAGATTTTGAAGGTCTGGTTCCAAAAATGAACCAGTATTTAATGTATAAAATCCATGATATTTACATTGGAATGAATGAGCCTGGCTGGAAAGTGTCCAAGTGGGAGAGGCCGGGTCTTAGCTATAGGTTTTCCGATTCTTGTGAATGGAATCAAATGTGTTATGAGTTAATTTATCAGGTCGCTGGTTGGCTTGATTCCAGCCTCCAAACTCTTAATATAAGGATGTTTTGAAATGTTTGTGCAGTATGTTGCGTGTTGTTCTATGTCTCAAAGGTGGACCACAATGGAAACAAGCTACGGCTTTTTAGTTTAGTGTATAGTCCACGTTGGTGTTTTCCTAATGAATCACAGTGTTGTGATTTGTTTTAAACTGCCAATAAAGTATTCTATCTATCTATGAAGCAAAATGAATGGGACATTCTCTTCTGGCCCCATGCAGTGCTGTTGGAAATGATGGCGGCTTATCTCCTGATGACTCCTGGTAGAAAAGGCTTATCTCCTGATGACTCCTGGTAGAAAAGGCTTATCTCCTGATGACTCCTGGTAGAAAAGAGAGGATGAACAATATTTAGTGAATCATTATAATCCATGTTGAATCTACAGCCACTGGTCACACATCTCTTACATTATAGCACTCTGAATTTAAAACAATTTAACCTAGAAATAGTACAAAGGTCTCTGCTAGGCCAGGTTGTTGGGGGCACAAAGTCTGGAAGGCACTTAAAGACAGTTGGAATCATAGACATATATACGTAGACGCCCTTTCCGGCTCTGAGGCGCGTGTCACCATTGAAGGCACCATTTTCCCGACATTTCTTGCAAAGCATTAGCGGAAGCTTGTCAAGCTTCCGTGTGTGTAACATAAGTCCCGGAAAAGACGCGCTGTGATTGGCCAGTAGTCACTTGAGTGACAGCGAGAGACATGGAGGAGTCACATGAGTGACGTCACTTGGGCAGCGACGCAGTCGCCTTCAGCAAATGCCTTCAGCACTTCTAAATAAGAAAGCTGCGGAGAACTGTTGCTTTGTGTTCACTCTTTAATGTTTTCTGTTAGTAATCTAATCCCCCCTGGCTCTGATGTTGTATTGTTAATAACTTTGTTGTTTGTGTTTGTTTGTTTGTCTTGTTTTGTATTGTATTGTAATGTATATTGTCATGACTGTTATAAAGATTTGTTAAAAAAAAAAAAAAGCCTTCAGCACTGCACTTCCGCCTTCATTGGGATACACGTCGCTCCAATGAACTGCAGCGGCAAATGAGGCATCTATTTCTTATAATATCTATGGTTGGAATGGTGTATGAGAAATCTGACTGACTAGACTTGGCCCTGTCCTCAGTGGGGGAAGCACCATTACTCTCTTTGTTGTCTTCTTCTTCTCCTGCACATACATTTGGAGCATTGTCAGGTTGATCGGTGACAGTTAACATCACACAACTGAGCTCACGATAGTTAATACGGCGCCATCTTTAACTTTTAATAATAGTTAAGCTATCCTAGACTTTAGAATTTGTAATTCTAGTAATATAGTGTCACGACAGACCAGTAGTGCAATAGCATATCCTTTACTGCAGGAGTTCTCAACGTTTTGGGCTGGGGACCCCCTCTGGGGCCCCTCTGGGGACCACCTCTGGGGCCCCCAGTGACCACCTCTGGGGACCCCCACTGGGGTATATTATAAAATGATTTTTTTTTTTTTTGTAAAGGTGAAAACATTACTAAATATTACCATTACTCGTTGTTTTACAACATATTACCATTGTAACATTTCACCCACTATTGAACCCATGACCCACGGTTCACCAGTCTGGCCCCTGTCTGGGCAACAACCCCCTTCCCCAAAGGTAGCTCCCTCAGAGGAGGGAGTTATGGCCAAATATCACCATGCTACAATATCATTATGCTTACAATATTAAGAATTCTGTTACATTTATTATGATGATTTCATTATGAAGTTTTAAGTTAAGAGTAGTGGTAAAATGTAGACTATATTTTTGGGGTAGTTAATCATTCAGTCTATCCACTATTGAGAGTATTTTCTCTCTTTAATTACAGCAGCAGTATTTATTTTAGAAGCTTAAGTCCTTGTATCAGTAAGTCTGGAATAGATTAATAAAGATACTGAGATATACAGAAGGGGGCAGTAATGCAACTATTAAAGATGCCAACTGCCATAATACCCCACGAAGAAGAAGGATCTGCAAATCTGTGTTCCACCGAATGGGTCTAGAGAGGAAAAGCCAGGCTTTATGATCCTGGCTCAATAAATCCACCCATTCTAAGCCTCGCTTGGCTTTAGTGGAATGGAATAAACCAGGCTGTACAGACCAGGATTTAACAAGCCTGGTTTTGGCTTAAATCCTGGATTAGTTCATCCAAGTTTCGTGAAACAGATTAACTGATGCTGAATCCATTCCAAGCATTAGTTTTGCAAAAAAATCACACCCGTATGAACTGAGTGGTGCAAGGTCTTATATAGCCTGATCAGCTGTGGTCTGACGTAATGTCAGTGACCATAGTAACCATGCTCATTTTTTTGGTACGAACACGGGTACACGGGTACAAAGCCAGTTGTTGGAGTGGTTTACACCACTCAAAAATCACTCATTGGGCTAAAACGGCCATTGTCGTAATCACAAATGTGATGATGTCAGCACAAGTGGGCATAGCCGTTTTTATCCCAATGAGTGTTTTTTTTTTGCAAAACTAATGCTTGGAATGGATTCAGCATCATGAAAACCCCCTAGTTTGACATGTCACATGCTACATAAAGCATGATGAAATTTTGAATATTTTGCCTTCTATAGGCTGTTAATGGTATGGTCACAGATTATGCCAATTATGAAAATTGCTCAACATATGCAAGTTAGCATCCGGCAGTTTCTACATGCTGGGGACCCCTACTAAACATTTATAACATCAGTTTCTACATACTGGGAGTGGGGACCCCTACTCAACAGTTATAACATCAGTTTCTACATGCTGGGGACCCCTACTCAACATTTATAACATCAGTTTCTACATGCTGGGGACCCCTACTCAACATTTATAACATCAGTTTCTACATGCTGGGGACCCCTACTCAACATTTATAACATCAGTTTCTACATGCTGGGGACCCCTACTCAACATTTATAACATCAGTTTCTACATGCTGGGGACCCCTACTCAACATTTATAACATCAGTTTCTACATGCTGGGGACCCCTACTAAACATTTATAACATCAGTTTCTACATGCTGGGGACCCCTACTAAACATTTATAACATCAGTTTCTACATGCTGGGGACCCCTACTCAACATTTATAACATCAGTTTCTACATGCTGGGGACCCCTACTAAACATTTATAACATCAGTTTCTGCATGCTGGGGACCCCTACTAAACATTTATAACATCAGTTTCTGCATGCTGGGGACCCCTACTAAACATTTATAACATCAGTTTCTACATGCTGGGGACCCCTACTAAACATTTATAACATCAGTTTCTACATGCTGGGGACCCCTACTCAACATTTATAACATAAAACCTTGGTGTACTCAACATGTCCGGGTTCACAATGGGGCTCTATGGGCTGGCTACTAGTTCTGGAAGAATGAAGGCCTTGTTCTGACGTACTTTCATGTAACATTTTAATTTGGTCTGTTACGTTTGTAAGCCTATGAAAAAAACATTTAAGGATAGGCTATGGACCAGACTCTGGTCCATAGCCACGTTAAAATTACCACCGCTGAAGTGCCCTTGAACAAGGCATTGAACCACTACGATGAAATGTTCTATGAGCAGGGCCTGGCTGGAAACAAGTTCTTGAGCTTAGCCCAGATACCCTGGGTAAATATAGTAATAATTTCATTTCATTTCATTTCATAGCCTTACTGCTTATATCTGCCCAGCAGCCACCTTAAGGTGACCTTAAGCACAAACTACACGGTTTTAAAACTCGGGCGCAGCGCACCGGCCCGAGGGAGTGGAGAGGGGAGGGAGGGAGTGGAGTGGAGAGGAGAGGGGGAAGGGAGGAGGGGAGGGGGAGGGGGGAGGAGGGGAGGGGGAGGGGGGAGTGGGGGAGGGGAGGGGGAGGAGGGGAGGGGGAGGGGGAGTAGGGGAGGGGGGAGTAGGGGAGGGGGAGGGGGAGGAGGAGAGGGGGGGGTTGCGGGGGAAGAGCAAATATCAAACATTCTTGATGTTGATCGGGCCGATTGTTGTGTCATTAAAGCCTACTTTCCTTAGTGGACGCACTCTGAGCCCCGCCCCCCCCACCCCTCCCCTCCCCTCCCCCACCCCTCCCCTCCCCTCCCCCACTACACGTATAAACGGTACTTTTCCACCGGAAAAAAAATACTTTTATAGTTACTCCGCTGCGCTTTAACTTCTAGTTCTACCGATATTGCCCAGACTAGAGAATTGCCTCATAGAGAATATTTGTCCTCCGCTAAAGAGGAGAAGCTGGTCTGAGTTCCATTATGTGAGATTTAAAAGCGAAAGTAGCAGAGCCAGAGCTAGGCTATAATGTTATGTTTAGTATTAGAAAAAGTAAAGTAAAGTATTCAATATTCAGAGGTACATGTAGTAGGCCTATTGTTAACCACAGGTTAAAGTGTAAAACACAACATACTAACGGCATAAAAGTAGCTTTTCTATACCTACCTTGTTGAGCAGAGCTGGAGAGCAGAGGGGAAAGATGGCCGAATGGAGTTCTGACTGTTTGGGGCGAAGGGAACACTTCCTCATTCCTCCCACACTAGAAGAGCAGATCTACAAGCTCACAGCGCGTCGCATCGCCCCGCGCTGTGAGCTTGTAGATCTGATGGCTGCGAAGTTAAAACACTCCCAGGGCAGGGACGAGAGAGAGAGAGAGAGAGAGAGAGAGAGAGAGAGAGAGAGAGAGAGAGAGAGAGAGAGAGAGACAGAGAGAGAGAGAGAGAGAGAGAGAGACAGAGAGAGAGAGAGAGAGAGAGAGACAGAGACAGAGAGAGAGAAAGAGAGAGAGAGAGAGAGACAGAGAGAGAGAGAGAGAGAGAAATCTCGGTCACTCCAGCATGGTGGTTACAGTGGAATTGGTGACCTGCTGAAATATGTGACAATTGTGTAGACAATCACATAATGTCAGTGTCTGAATGTAAATGGTTGCAGTTTGTTCATTAGCAGAGTTCAACCCAGCGGTATTCTTATTCAGGCCACGTATTTAAAGACCTTCCATGTAAATTGTGTGAAGTCCACAAGTTGGTCACATATTTTGGCAGGTCACCAATTTCACCATAATAATTTGCCATGCTGGAGTATTGGAATGTGGCTAAGGAGAGTTAAATGACTAATAATAACAAGCTAAACGGTGTTTTGAGTCCAAGGAACAGCAATGTCCGGGACTATGGGACTATGTGACTATGTTTAGAGTACCAGTAGGGGCAAAAGTGGCGCTGTTGTGCCAGAAACAGAGAGAGAGATATAGTGCTGCACTGTTGCCTGCTAATGAGAGAGAGAGAGAGACTTTTTTTGACTTTTCTAAAACCCCTTTATTTACAAACTAAAAACCAGTAACACTTCAGTTGTTTTCAAACAGACATTCGAGGTTCAAAACAAGGGCATTCTTACCCAAAAACCAAACCAAAAAGAAGAGTCTCATCAACAACTGAGCAAATGACATCATTAAAACACCATTGTTGCACAAAAGTGTCCACATTTTTCATTTCCAGGTGAAATCTAAAATCGATCCAAACCCTCGCCCTAACCAGTGAGATGAAAACACTAACCAGGTCCTGTGTTACTTCCCTTTCGATCCGGTTTCTCCTGGTCAAGTAGACCACCATTTTTGCTTCGCCTAGCAGAAAATTGAGCAACTGCCACTTGTTAGCATTGTTCCTCCTGTACCCCGCTCCATAAATAAACCCAACTTTAGACCACTTCTCTTCGAAAAGAATAAACAGACTCTCTAACACACCAAATAATTCATCGATCCTGCCACATTCTAGAAAGCCTAACCCTCATATAACATACATATATATATATATATATATATATATATATATATATATATATATTCCTATATACAGGTTTAATGTTTGTTTTTAGTTCAATGTTTGGTTTAAAAACGCCATTAACAATAAAGAGAATGTAATGTTTGTTTTGTCCCTAACACAAACATTAAATGCCGTTAACAATGAAGAGAATGTAATGTTTGTTTCGACACCGTTTGTTTTACATCACCATTACATCACCTGATCATAGCAACATTTATAGCTGGTCCAAGCTATACCGAATTCCCTCCTCGATGATAGGAGCGCCCCTCACTTCACACGGGTGTGATTTTTATTTTTATTTTAATATTTTGATCTCAAGTCTTGCATAGGCAGCTCAAATACTTGGGGAAATATGCTGATTAAAGCTAAATATTAAGGTCAATATACTGCTTTCATATTGCTCAAACGTGTAAAGTGAACGTTGAACTGGAATTCACCCGTGCATGGCTCTAAGTAATCTAAAATTAAATATTGATAAAGTAAACTAGAATGTTGATATAGCTCTAATCTGATTCATGGTTAAAATGGATTCAAGTTGTATGCTTCAAGTTAATCTCATAAACTGTCTTGATATGTGCTGTTGTTACCCATGGTGGGGTTTTGTTATGCTCGCTGATTTTTGAGGGGCGCTAGCCCCTCCTATATACAGGTTTAATGTTTGTCTTTAGTTCAATGTTTGTTTTAAAAATCACACCCGTGTGAAGTGAAGGGCGCTAATAACTCATGTTGATTAGGTGATGTAGTCAGTGCACCAAAGCATTATGGTCATTGTAGGAATTCAGCAATCCAGTCAAACCCTCTAGCAAAACCAAAAAGAGATTGTTGTTCCAGTTGTTAGTGAACCTTCCATTGGGGAGTCATGCATGAAATAGATCTGTCTGGCAGCTTGAAAAACAAACCTTCAACAAAGGTCCCCTATAGAGGCCCCTATAGAGGCCCCTATAGAGAGTATGCACAGGCCCCTATAGAGGCCCCTATAGAGGCCCCTATAGAGAGTATGCACAGGCCCCTATAGAGGCCCCTATAGAGGCCCCTATAGAGGCCCCTATAGAGAGTATGCACAGGCCCCTATAGAGGCCCCTATAGAGGCCCCTATAGAGGCCCCTATAGAGAGTATGCACAGGCCCCTATAGAGGCCCCTATAGAGGCCCCTATAGAGAGTATGCACAGGCCCCTATAGAGGCCCCTATAGAGGCCCCTATAGAGGCCCCTATAGAGAGTATGCACAGGCCCCTATAGAGGCCCCTATAGAGGCCCCTATAGAGAGTATGTACAGGCCCCTATAGAGGCCCCTATAGAGAGTATGCACAGGCCCCTATAGAGGCCCCTATAGAGGCCCCTATAGAGGCCCCTATAGAGAGTATGCACAGGCCCCTATAGAGGCCCCTATAGAGGCCCCTATAGAGGCCCCTATAGAGGCCCCTATAGAGGCCCCTATAGAGAGTATGCACAGGCCCCTATAGAGGCCCCTATAGAGGCCCCTATAGAGGCCCCTATAGAGAGTATGCACAGGCCCCTATAGAGGCCCCTATAGAGGCCCCTATAGAGGCCCCTATAGAGGCCCCTATAGAGGCCCCTATAGAGAGTATGCACAGGCCCCTATAGAGGCCCCTATAGAGGCCCCTATAGAGGCCCCTATAGAGAGTATGCACAGGCCCCTATAGAGGCCCCTATAGAGGCCCCTATAGAGAGTATGCACAGGCCCCTATAGAGGCCCCTATAGAGAGTATGCACAGGCCCCTATAGAGGCCCCTATAGAGGCCCCTATAGAGGCCCCTATAGAGGCCCCTATAGAGAGTATGCACAGGCCCCTATAGAGGCCCCTATAGAGGCCCCTATAGAGGCCCCTATAGAGAGTATGCACAGGCCCCTATAGAGGCCCCTATAGAGGCCCCTATAGAGGCCCCTAAAGAGAGTATGCACAGGCCCCTATAGAGGCCCCTATAGAGAGTATGCACAGGCCCCTATAGAGGCCCCTATAGAGGCCCCTATAGAGGCCCCTATAGAGAGTATGCACAGGCCCCTATAGAGGCCCCTATAGAGGCCCCTATAGAGAGTATGCACAGGCCCCTATAGAGGCCCCTATAGAGGCCCCTATAGAGAGTATGCACAGGCCCCTATAGAGGCCCCTATAGAGGCCCCTATAGAGAGTATGCACAGGCCCCTATAGAGGCCCCTATAGAGGCCCTTATAGAGGCCCCTATAGAGAGTATGCACAGGCCCCTATAGAGGCCCCTATAGAGGCCCCTATAGAGAGTATGCACAGGCCCCTATAGAGGCCCCTATAGAGAGTATGCACAGGCCCCTATAGAGGCCCCTATAGAGAGTATGCACAGGCCCCTATAGAGGCCCCTATAGAGGCCCCTATAGAGAGTATGCACAGGCCCCTATAGAGGCCCCTATAGAGGCCCCTATAGAGGCCCCTATAGAGAGTATGCACAGGCCCCTATAGAGGCCCCTATAGAGAGTATGCACAGGCCCCTATAGAGGCCCCTATAGAGAGTATGCACAGGCCCCTATAGAGGCCCCTATAGAGAGTATGCACAGGCCCCTATAGAGAGTATGCACAGGCCCCTATAGAGGCCCCTATAGAGGCCCCTATAGAGAGTATGCACAGGCCCCTATAGAGGCCCCTATAGAGGCCCCTATAGAGAGTATGCACAGGCCCCTATAGAGGCCCCTATAGAGAGTATGCACAGGCCCCTATAGAGGCCCCTATAGAGGCCCCTATAGAGAGTATGCACAGGCCCCTATAGAGGCCCCTATAGAGGCCCCTATAGAGAGTATGCACAGGCCCCTATAGAGGCCCCTATAGAGGCCCCTATAGAGAGTATGCACAGGCCCCTATAGAGGCCCCTATAGAGAGTATGCACAGGCCCCTATAGAGGCCCCTATAGAGAGTATGCACAGGCCCCTATAGAGGCCCCTTTAGAGAGTATGCACAGGCCCCTATAGAGGCCCCTATAGAGAGTATGCACAGGCCCCTATAGAGAATATGCACAGGCCCCTATAGAGGCCCCTATAGAGAGTATGCACAGGCCCCTATAGAGGCCCCTATAGAGAGTATGCACAGGCCCCTATAGAGGCCCCTATAGAGAATATGCACAGGCCCCTATAGAGGCCCCTATAGAGGCCCCTATAGAGGCCCCTATAGGGAGTATGCACAGGCCCCTATAGAGGCCCCTATAGAGGCCCCTATAGAGAGTATGCACAGGCCCCTATAGAGGCCCCTATAGAGAGTATGCACAGGCCCCTATAGAGGCCCCTATAGAGGCCCCTATAGAGAGTATGCACAGGCCCCTATAGAGGCCCCTATAGAGGCCCCTATAGAGAGTATGCACAGGCCCCTATAGAGGCCCCTATAGAGAGTATGCACAGGCCCCTATAGAGGCCCCTTTAGAGAGTATGCACAGGCCCCTATAGAGGCCCCTATAGAGAGTATGCACAGGCCCCTATAGAGGCCCCTATAGAGAGTATGCACAGGCCCCTATAGAGGCCCCTATAGAGGCCCCTATAGAGAGTATGCACAGGCCCCTATAGAGGCCCCTATAGAGGCCCCTATAGAGGCCCCTATAGAGAGTATGCACAGGCCCCTATAGAGGCCCCTATAGAGAGTATGCACAGGCCCCTATAGAGGCCCCTATAGAGGCCCCTATAGAGAGTATTCACAGGCCCCTATAGAGGCCCCTATAAAGAGTATGCACAGGCCCATATAGAGGCCCCTATAGAGGCCCCTATAGAGAGTATGCACAGGCCCCTATAGAGGCCCCTATAGAGGTCCATATAGAGAGTATGCACAGGCCCCTATAGGGGCCCCTATAGAGAGTATGCACAGGCCCCTATAGAGGCCCCTATAGAGAGTATGCACAGGCCCCTATAGAGACCCCTATAGAGAGTATGCACAGGCCCCTATAGAGGCCCCTATAGAGAGTATGCACAGGCCCCTATAGAGGCCCCTATAGAGGCCCCTATAGAGAGTATGCACAGGCCCCTATAGAGGCCCCTATAGAGTATGCACAGGCCCCTATAGAGGCCCCTATAGAGGCCCCTATAGAGAGTATGCACAGGCCCCTATAGAGGCCCCTATAGAGAGTATGCACAGGCCCATATAGAGGCCCCTATAGAGGCCCCTATAGAGAGTATGCACAGGCCCCTATAGAGGCCCCTATAGAGGTCCATATAGAGAGTATGCACAGGCCCCTATAGAGGCCCCTATAGAGAGTATGCACAGGCCCCTATAGAGGCCCCTATAGAGAGTATGCACAGGCCCATATAGAGGCCCCTATAGAGAGTATGCACAGGCCCCTATAGAGGCCCCTATAGAGAGTATGCACAGGCCCCTATAGAGGCCCCTATAGAGGCCCCTATAGAGAGTATGCACAGGCCCCTATAGAGGCCCCTATAGAGGTCCCTATAGAGAGTATGCACAGGCCCCTATAGAGGCCCCTATAGAGAGTATGCACAGGCCCCTATAGAGGCCCCTATAGAGGCCCCTATAAAGAGTATGCACAGGCCCCTATAGAGGCCCCTATAGAGGCCCCTATAGAGAGTATGCACAGGCCCCTATAGAGGCCCCTATAGAGGCCCCTATAGAGAGTATGCACAGGCCCCTATAGAGGCCCCTATAGAGGCCCCTATAGAGGCCCCTTTAGAGAGTATGCACAGGCCCCTATAGAGAGTATGCACAGGCCCCTATAGAGGCCCCTATAGAGAGTATGCACAGGCCCCTATAGAGGCCCCTATAGAGGCCCCTATAGAGAGTATGCACAGGCCCCTATAGAGGCCCCTATAGAGGCCCCTATAGAGGCCCCTATAGAGAGTATGCACAGGCCCCTATAGAGGCCCCTATAGAGAGTATGCACAGGACCCTATAGAGGCCCCTATAGAGGCCCCTATAGAGAGTATGCACAGGCCCCTATAGAGAGTATGCACAGGACCCTATAGAGGCCCCTATAGAGGCCCCTATAGAGAGTATGCACAGGCCCCTATAGAGGCCCCTATAGAGAGTATGCACAGGCCCCTATAGAGGCCCCTATAGAGAGTATGCACAGGCCCCTATAGAGGCCCCTATAGAGAGTATGCACAGGCCCTTATAGAGGCCCCTATAGAGGCCCCTATAGAGGCCCCTATAGAGAGTATGCACAGGCCCCTATAGAGGCCCCTATAGAGAGTATGCACAGGCCCCTATAGAGGTCCCTATAGAGAGTATGCACAGGCCCCTATAGAGGCCCCTATAGAGGCCCCTATAGAGGCCCCTATAGAGAGTATGCACAGGCCCCTATAGAGGCCCCTATAGAGAGTATGCACAGGACCCTATAGAGGCCCCTATAGAGAGTATGCACAGGCCCCTATAGAGGCCCCTATAGAGAGTATGCACAGGCCCCTATAGAGGCCCCTATAGAGGCCCCTATAGAGAGTATGCACAGGCCCCTATAGAGGCCCCTATAGAGAGTATGCACAGGCATGATTTTCCCATCAGGAGAGGACACGCCCCCCTCATCTAGACTGAGTGGCAAAACATTGAGCAGCATGGAGTGTTGGAGTTTGGAAGCGCTCGTTGGAAATCACTCAACCGCCCTGTGTACCACCTGTTTCTAAATGTCACATAATGCAGGTGGCAGCAAAATGTTGTGTTATTGAAAACAAGCACTTCCAAACTCTGAACAATAATCAAATGCAGGGCATTTATTGACAGAAAGTAGCTCATAACGTTTCTATGGTGGATTTTTATGAAACAAAAACTTTGCAGATAGAAAGAGGATAATTCAAGCTTTTCGTACAAATGCAATGTTGGTGAGTTTAACATTGTTTAATGCAATCAGACATGACTTTTCTGTTTGGATGAATGGGCTGTCAAGGCCAGAAAGTAGTTTTTTGCCACTAAGTGGGCGTTCCCGCATAACTTCCAGGTACGATGATGTCACGCGCATACCCTCTATTCTCCATATGCAGACCGTGTCCATCTTACCATATATTAAAGTTAATGGCAAGGTGCTACCTAGGTGCAATGGCCAATGGCAGCCCATTCATCCAAACAGAAAAGTCCCCTCTGATTGTATTAAACAACGTCAAACTCACCAACATTGCAGCTGTACGGAAAGCTTGAATTATCCTCTTTCTGTCCTCAAAGTGTTTGATTCATAAAAAACCACTGTAGACATGTTGTGAGCTACTTTGTGTCCTTGCAGGTGATTCTGGAGTTTGGAAGCGCTCGTTACAATTTACAATTTACAATTTACAATTTAGGCATTTAGCAGACGCTCTTAATCCAGAGCGACTTACAATAAGCAATAACAACAAGCATGGCATACATCACATGTATAAAAAGTAGTTATCATGAATCATGCGTAAACTAAGAACGTAACAGTGGAGTATCTATGTAAACTATACATACTATACTATATAATATATTATACATGTGTACTATAAAGTGCTATGACTACATAAAGTGCAATTCTAGAGCTGTCTACGTAACAAGCTATAAGTCTGTTTATAATACTATCTAAGTCTACATAATGTGCTATCTAAGGGGTTAACATCACTCAACTGCCCAGGCTGCGTAGCACCTGTTTATAATACTATCTAAGTCTACATAATGTGCTATCTAAGGGGTTAACATCACTCAACTGCCCAGGCTGCGTAGCACCTGTTTATAATACTATCTAAGTCTACATAATGTGCTATCTAAGGGGTTAACATCACTCAACTGCCCAGGCTGCGTAGCACCTGTTTATAATACTATCTAAGTCTACATAATGTGCTATCTAAGGGGTTAACATCACTCAACTGCCCAGGCTGCGTAGCACCTGTTTATAATACTATCTAAGTCTACATAATGTGCTATCTAAGGGGTTAACATCACTCAACTGCCCAGGCTGCGTAGCACCTGTTTATAATACTATCTAAGTCTACATAATGTGCTATCTAAGGGGTTAACATCACTCAACTGCCCAGGCTGCGTAGCACCTGTTTATAATACTATCTAAGTCTACATAATGTGCTATCTAAGGGGTTAACATCACTCAACTGCCCAGGCTGCGTAGCACCTGTTTATAATACTATCTAAGTCTACATAATGTGCTATCTAAGGGGTTAACATCACTCAACTGCCCAGGCTGCGTAGCACCTGTTTATAATACTATCTAAGTCTACATAATGTGCTATCTAAGGGGTTAACATCACTCAACTGCCCAGGCTGCGTAGCACCTGTTTATAATACTATCTAAGTCTACATAATGTGCTATCTAAGGGGTTAACATCACTCAACTGCCCAGGCTGCGTGGCACCTGTTTATAATACTATCTAAGTCTACATAATGTGCTATCTAAGGGGTTAACATCACTCAACTGCCCAGGCTGCGTGGCACCTGTTTATAATACTATCTAAGTCTACATAATGTGCTATCTAAGGGGTTAACATCACTCAACTGCCCAGGCTGCGTAGGACCTGTTTATAATACTATCTAAGTCTACATAATGTGCTATCTAAGGGGTTAACATCACTCAACTGCCCAGGCTGCGTAGCACCTGTTTATAATACTATCTAAGTCTACATAATGTGCTATCTAAGGGGTTAACATCACTCAACTGCCCAGGCTGCGTAGCACCTGTTTATAATACTATCTAAGTCTACATAATGTGCTATCTAAGGGGTTAACATCACTCAACTGCCCAGGCTGCGTAGCACCTGTTTATAATACTATCTAAGTCTACATAATGTGCTATCTAAGGGGTTAACATCACTCAACTGCCCAGGCTGCGTAGCACCTGTTTATAATACTATCTAAGTCTACATAATGTGCTATCTAAGGGGTTAACATCACTCAACTGCCCAGGCTGCGTGGCACCTGTTTATAATACTATCTAAGTCTACATAATGTGCTATCTAAGGGGTTAACATCACTCAACTGCCCAGGCTGCGTAGGACCTGTTTATAATACTATCTAAGTCTACATAATGTGCTATCTAAGGGGTTAACATCACTCAACTGCCCAGGCTGCGTAGCACCTGTTTATAATACTATCTAAGTCTACATAATGTGCTATCTAAGGGGTTAACATCACTCAACTGCCCAGGCTGCGTAGCACCTGTTTATAATACTATCTAAGTCTACATAATGTGCTATCTAAGGGGTTAACATCACTCAACTGCCCAGGCTGCGTAGCACCTGTTTATAATACTATCTAAGTCTACATAATGTGCTATCTAAGGGGTTAACATCACTCAACTGCCCAGGCTGCGTAGCACCTGTTTATAATACTATCTAAGTCTACATAATGTGCTATCTAAGGGGTTAACATCACTCAACTGCCCAGGCTGCGTAGCACCTGTTTATAATACTATCTAAGTCTACATAATGTGCTATCTAAGGGGTTAACATCACTCAACGGCCCAGGCTGCGTAGCACCTGTTTATAATACTATCTAAGTCTACATAATGTGCTATCTAAGGGGTTAACATCACTCAACGGCCCTGCCGTAGCACCTGTTTATAATACTATCTAAGTCTACATAATGTGCTATCTAAGGGGTTAACATCACTCAACGGCCCAGGCTGCGTAGCACCTGTTTATAATACTATCTAAGTCTACATAATGTGCTATCTAAGGGGTTAACATCACTCAACTGGCCAGGCTGCGTAGCACCTGTTTATAATACTATCTAAGTCTACATAATGTGCTATCTAAGGGGTTAACATCACTCAACTGCCCAGGCTGCGTAGCACCTGTTTATAATACTATCTAAGTCTACATAATGTGCTATCTAAGGGGTTAACATCACTCAACGGCCCAGGCTGCGTAGCACCTGTTTATAATACTATCTAAGTCTACATAATGTGCTATCTAAGGGGTTAACATCACTCAACTGCCCAGGCTGCGTAGCACCTGTTTATAATACTATCTAAGTCTACATAATGTGCTATCTAAGGGGTTAACATCACTCAACTGCCCAGGCTGCGTAGCACCTGTTTATAATACTATCTAAGTCTACATAATGTGCTATCTAAGGGGTTAACATCACTCAACTGCCCAGGCTGCGTAGCACCTGTTTATAATACTATCTAAGTCTACATAATGTGCTATCTAAGGGGTTAACATCACTCAACTGCCCAGGCTGCGTAGCACCTGTTTATAATACTATCTAAGTCTACATAATGTGCTATCTAAGGGGTTAACATCACTCAACTGCCCAGGCTGCGTAGCACCTGTTTATAATACTATCTAAGTCTACATAATGTGCTATCTAAGGGGTTAGACATCACTCAACGGCCCAGGCTGCGTAGCACCTGTTTATAATACTATCTAAGTCTACATAATGTGCTATCTAAGGGGTTAACATCACTCAACAGCCCTGCCGTAGCACCTGTTTATAATACTATCTAAGTCTACATAATGTGCTATCTAAGGGGTTAACATCACTCAACGGCCCAGGCTGCGTAGCACCTGTTTATAATACTATCTAAGTCTACATAATGTGCTATCTAAGGGGTTAACATCACTCAACTGCCCAGGCTGCGTAGCACCTGTTTATAATACTATCTAAGTCTACATAATGTGCTATCTAAGGGGTTAACATCACTCAACTGCCCAGGCTGCGTAGCACCTGTTTATAATACTATCTAAGTCTACATAATGTGCTATCTAAGGGGTTAACATCACTCAACTGCCCAGGCTGCGTAGCACCTGTTTATAATACTATCTAAGTCTACATAATGTGCTATCTAAGGGGTTAACATCACTCAACTGCCCAGGCTGCGTAGCACCTGTTTATAATACTATCTAAGTCTACATAATGTGCTATCTAAGGGGTTAACATCACTCAACTGCCCAGGCTGCGTAGCACCTGTTTATAATACTATCTAAGTCTACATAATGTGCTATCTAAGGGGTTAACATCACTCAACTGCCCAGGCTGCGTAGCACCTGTTTATAATACTATCTAAGTCTACATAATGTGCTATCTAAGGGGTTAACATCACTCAACTGCCCAGGCTGCGTAGCACCTGTTTATAATACTATCTAAGTCTACATAATGTGCTATCTAAGGGGTTAGACATCACTCAACGGCCCAGGCTGCGTAGCACCTGTTTATAATACTATCTAAGTCTACATAATGTGCTATCTAAGGGGTTAACATCACTCAACTGCCCAGGCTGCGTAGCACCTGTTTATAATACTATCTAAGTCTACATAATGTGCTATCTAAGGGGTTAACATCACTCAACAGCCCTGCCGTAGCACCTGTTTTGAATTAGCACATAATGCAGGAGGCAGCAGGACGCTGCTTTGCTGAAAACGAGTGCATCCAAACTCTGATGGAAACATGGCCGCCGTCTGCAGATGGGCAACACCCCACGGGGAGTAAAAACACATATTTACACAACCACCCTAAAACAATATATAGTTACACTGTGCTTTACAATACATGTTGATTTGTATTTCCCTATATATACTCTTTTTAAATGTAATGTGGTCATTGTCCACCACCTAGTGGACATTTACATGCAGAAATTCATTCGGAATGAATGGATTAATTCCAGTCATCAGAATAAAGATGCTCATGTAAACACCTCAATTGGATAGAATATCCCGTTCCGAATGAATTTCCATTCCGCTCTGGAGGGGTGGTGGTATATACCGTTTGAATCGCTATAGATCACCAGGGTCTGGAGGGGTGGTGGTATATACCGTTTGAATCTGTATAGATCACCAGGGTCTGGAGGGGTGGTGGTATATACCGTTTGAATCGCTATAGATCACCAGGGTCTGGAGGGGTGGTGTATACCGTTTGAATCGCTATAGATCACCAGGGTCTGGAGGGGTGGTGTATACCGTTTGAATCGCTATAGATCACCAGGGTCTGGAGGGGTGGTGGTATATATACCGTTTGAATCGCTATAGATCACCAGGGTCTGGAGGGGTGGTGGTATATACCGTTTGAATCTGTATAGATCACCAGGGTCTGGAGGGGTGGTGGTATATACCGCTTGAATCAATATAGATCACCATATAAACACTTTATTCCGAATTTGGAATACATGTATTATTTTACACATGTCTGCCCTTAGTAGACTATAGTGCTTTATGCCCTGCATGTCCAAGCAGGGATGGCCATTTGGAGACATTTTATGTGAGCAGAAATGCGCTACTTTACCCATTAGAAAAATACAAATACACCAGTTTTTTCCCCCCATAATAAAATGCGCTATTTACAAACCCATCTGCAAATTACAGTGCCATTGCCAATTGCAGTGTATGGATGCTGTGTTTTTTAGTTCTGGGTTGTTTTGGGTGGAGTTGCGTGTGGTTGCAGGGACTGCGCTTCAAAATATATTTTTATTTGATTTCATCAAATAATTCAAATAATAGCTGTTAGTGTTTGTTTGCAGGTGTGAATGCAATCCGCAGCAAATAAAGGAAATGAAGCAAACAATGTGGCGGGTGAGGAGCTAAACACAGTTGGAGACGGAGAAGGCATATTTTACGCAAAGATGTCCCGTTACCGTGGATAGACGTGGTCGAATGAGGAGACTGAAGCCCTGGTCGAAATATGAGGACGAGTACATTAATCAATTGCTTAATATAAGGAAACACATAAAAAACACTGCAGTGTAGCCTACAGAATATTCTGTCTGTCTGTCTGTCTGTCTGTCTGTGCGTAAACATGGAGTGCTGTCACTGTGTGGGGACTTAGGCCAGGGACCTTTTCTGTCTGTGCTCAGTGCGCTGAGCCTCTATGCCCAAAGGAACAGTGCGTGCAGAGAGAGAGAGAGAGAGAGAGAGAGAGAGAGAGAGAGAGAGAGAGAGAGAGAGAGAGAGATGGTCCAGTCCCCGACGGCACGAAACATGCACGTTATCTATCTAATAATTTAGCGATCGCTCGCCCGCTGTCTATTTTGGTCGCTGTCTGTCAGTCAGTCAGTCAGTCTATTTTAGAGCCGATTAAAAGTCAGTTCGGCTCTGTAGAGCCTACAATGTGACGTCATTTGAGGTTCGGGGGGGGCGGGTACCGTCCTAAAGTCGGCTCTTCGGTGCTACTGAAATTTTCTGACGAGCCGAAATCATTTCGGCACTACAGCGATAAAATAAGAGTATGAATCGGCCCTTAGAATGCATGTTGGGACGGCTTCCGGGTCACCAGTGAAATGCATGTTGGGACGGACACAGATTAATACTGGGACACACTTTTCCCGCGTAACTTGAGTTGTTTCGCCCGCTGTCTATTTTGCTCGCAATAGACAGCGGGCGAGCGATCGCTAAATTATTAGATAGATTACCCACACTGAACATAATTTGCTGTTCATATATTCAGAACGGGTAAGGACTAGTGAGTATAATTTTAACACCATAGATTTCACTGTGTAGGCTATAGTTTATGAATTGAACACATTGATAAAATTCCCTGCTGCGTTTCCTTGCTGCGCTTGACACAGCCAGTGTGAAGGCAAACCGCAGCAAATTAAATATGCAAGAATCCCAACTTCTCCGGCCATTCGCATCGAGTCCACCGAAGTATTAGGTGAGAATGTGACCTAAAACACTCTGGACAACGCTCCACACGTCCTAGACTCTTCTCCCTTCTCTAAAACACCCTGGACAACGCTCCACACGTCCTAGACTCTTCTCCCTTCTCTAAAACACCCTGGACAACGCTCCACACGTCCCAGACTCTTCTCCCTTCTCTAAAACACCCTGGACAACGCTCCATAAGTCCTAAACTCTTCTCCCTTCTCTAAAACACCCTGGACAACGCGCCACACGTCCCAGACTCTTCTCCCTTCTCTAAAACACCCAAAGGTCAGTGGGCGTTCCCTCTGAGGCACTGCACGCTGGACAAGGTGTCCGGACACACGCACAGCCAGGGGGCGCTGCTGAGCGCGAGTATTTACATACTAGCCCTCCCCTCAGGTTAAGAGTCTGGGTGTCGTCCTCGATAGCACACTCTCATTCCACACCCACATCAACAACACCATCCGGTCTGCCTACTTCCACCTCAGAAACATCAACCGCCTCCGCCCCTCACTCACTCCCCACAGTGCCGCAATCCTAGCCTGGCTAATAAGCCAGACTAATATCACACAACACTGTCGCGGTATATTAGTCTGGGCAACATTTTTTTTGCCAACGGCTGATTCGGTCTGGTTTATTAACCAGGCTACCGCAATCCTGGTTCATGCTGTCGTCACCTCCCGCTTGGACTACTGTAATTCCCTTCTTTTTGGTCTCCCCCACAAACTTCTCCATAAACTCCAACTGGTCCAGAACGCTGCTGCCCGTATCATCACCAGAACCCCTGTCATCAGTCACATCACCCCTGTACTACACCAACTCCACTGGCTTCCCATAAAATTCCGCATTGACTATAAGATCCTTCTCCATACTTTCAAGGCCATCCATAACCTCACCCCCCCTTATCTGTCTGACCTTGTTCACGTCGACATTCCCACCCGGTCTCTTAGGTCTGCCTCCTCCATCAAACTGAAAGTCCTCCCAGCCCGTCTGTCCACCATGGGGTCAAGAGCTTTCAGCCGCTCTGCCCCCCACCTCTGGAACTCCCTCCCCCCTGATGCTCTGCCCCTCACCTCTGGAACTCCCTCCCCCTGATGCTCTGCCCCCCACCTCTGGAACTCCCTCCCCCCTGATGCTCTGCCCCTCACCTCTGGAACTCCCTCCCCCCTGATGCTCTGCCCCTCACCTCTGGAACTCCCTCCCCCCTGATGCTCTGCCCCTCACCTCTGGAACTCCCTCCCCCCTGATGCTCTGCCCCTCACCTCTGGAACTCCCTCCCCCCTGATGCTCTGCCCCTCACCTCTGGAACTCCCTCCCCCCTGATGCTCTGCCCCTCACCTCTGGAACTCCCTCCCCCCTGATGCTCTGCCCCCCACCTCTGGAACTCCCTCCCCCCTGATGCTCTGCCCCCCACCTCTGGAACCCCCTCCCCCCTGATGCTCTGCCCCCCACCTCTGGAACTCCCTCCCCCCTGATGCTCTGCCCCTCACCTCTGGAACTCCCTCCCCCCTGATGCTCTGCCCCTCACCTCAAAACCCACCTGTTTAGGCAGGCCTATGATTGATCTGTGTTTTCTGCTGCAAGCTATACTTTATTGTCTGCTTTTGCTTTTAACTGTGTTTTAAACTTGCTGTACGGCGACCTTGAGCCCTGAAAGGCGCCTTATAAATAAAATGTATTATTATTATTATTGTTACTAGACACAAACGCAGCCAGGGGGCGCTGCTGAGCGTGAGTATTTACATACTGTACTAGACACACGCACCGCCATACCATAGTGTGGTAGTAAATCAGTACTAGTTGGACAGTCCATACATAGTGTGGTAGTAAATCAGTACTAGTTGGACAGTCCATACATAGTGTGGTAGTAAATCAGTACTAGTTGGACAGTCCATACATAGTGTGGTAGTAAATCAGTACTAGTTGGACAGTCCATACATAGTGTGGTAGTAAATCAGTACTAGTTGGACAGTCCATACATAGTGTGGTAGTAAATCAGTACTAGTTGGACAGTCCATACATAGTGTGGTAGTAAATCAGTACTAGTTGGACAGTCCATACATAGTGTGGTAGTAAATCAGTACTAGTTGGACAGTCCATACATAGTGTGGTAGTAAATCAGTACTAGTTGGTCTCCTAATATTCCATACATAGTGTGGTAGTAAATCAGTACTAGTTGGTCTCCTAATATTCCATACATAGTGTGGTAGTAAATCAGTACTAGTTGGTCTCCTAATATTCCATACATAGTGTGGTAGTAAATCAGTACTAGTTGGACTCCTGATATTCCATACATAGTGTGGTAGTAAATCAGTACTAGTTGGACTCCTAATATAGTCCATACATAGTGTGGTAGTAAATCAGTACTAGTTGGACTCCTGATATTCCATACATAGTGTGGTAGTAAATCAGTACTAGTTGGACTCCTAATATTCCATACCATAGTGTGGTAGTAAATCAGTACTAGTTGGACTCCTGATATTCCATACATAGTGTGGTAGTAAATCAGTACTAGTTGGACTCCTAATATAGTCCATACATAGTGTGGTAGTAAATCAGTACTAGTTGGTCTCCTAATATTCCATACATAGTGTGGTAGTAAATCAGTACTAGTTGGACTCCTAATATTCCATACATAGTGTGGTAGTAAATCAGTACTAGTTGGACTCCTAATATTCCATACATAGTGTGGTAGTAAATCAGTACTAGTTGGACTCCTAATATTCCATACATAGTGTGGTAGTAAATCAGTACTAGTTGGTCTCCTAATATTCCATACATAGTGTGGTAGTAAATCAGTACTAGTTGGTCTCCTAATATTCCATACATAGTGTGGTAGTAAATCAGTACTAGTTGGTCTCCTAATATTCCATACATAGTGTGGTAGTAAATCAGTACTAGTTGGACTCCTAATATTCCATACATAGTGTGGTAGTAAATCAGTACTAGTTGGTCTCCTAATATTCCATACATAGTGTGGTAGTAAATCAGTACTAGTTGGACTCCTAATATTCCACAAATATTCCACAACTCAAATACAGGCAAATGATTATCAGTCCAAAGACAGAGGGATCTATCTATAAATGATTATCAGTCCAAAGACAGAGGGATCTATCTATAAATGATTATCAGTCCAAAGACAGAGGGATCTATCTATAAATGATTATCAGTCCAAAGACAGAGGGATCTATCTATAAATGATTATCAGTCCAAAGACAGAGGGATCTATCTATAAATGATTATCAGTCCAAAGACAGAGGGATCTATCTATAAATGATTATCAGTCCAAAGACAGAGGGATCTATCTATAAATGATTATCAGTCCAAAGACAGAGGGATCTATCTATAAATGATTATCAGTCCAAAGACAGAGGGATCTATCTATAAATGATTATCAGTCCAAAGACAGAGGGATCTATCTATAAATGATTATCAGTCCAAAGACAGAGGGATCTATCTATAAATGACTATCAGTCCAAAGACAGAGGGATCTATCTATCACATCCAATATCAGTCATTATCACCGGACAGGAGTGCTCGTGTAGAGAGCGTTGCAGTCCCGCCCCCTACCAGGGCCCAGGAAATGATTCTCCGTTCATTTTCCTCATAGACTTTTCAAAAGGTATTTATTTAAAGACCCTTTAAGCCTCGTACAAAACCAACTCTTGTCGTGACCAATCATGTGACAACAAACCCATTTGTTTGGGCCAAAAAAATAATTAGAAAGAAGAATTTGTTTGGTCCAAAATATTGTGTTTATTTTGTATGGTTTGTCACAACTCGAGTTGGCTTTGTCCGCGGCGTAACAGTCTTTAAATAAATACTTTTTGAAATGTCTATGAGGAAAAATGTATTGGGAATCTTTTCCTGGGCCTGGCGTCGTCATGACAGACAAATACAAATAGTAGCAGCTAATAGACAAACAAATGAATAAACACAACGAGAGATAGTAAAATCCTCAGTGTTCATTTGAGTCCAGCATCATACAGGTCATGGGTTAAGTAATGAGTCCAGCATCATACAGGTCATGGGTTAAGTAATGAGTCCAGCATCATACAGGTCATGGGTTAAGTAATGAGTCCAGCATCATACAGGTCATGGGTTAAGTAATGAGTCCAGCATCATACAGGTCATGGGTTAAGTAATGAGTCCAGCATCATACAGGTCATGGGTTAAGTAATGAGTCCAGCATCATACAGGTCATGGGTTAAGTAAATGTGAGGATTGGAGGTGCAGGTTTTAACCACAGAGGGCATCACCTTTTTGACGGCCTGACATTTGGCGATCTCCCAGTGGAGTCATCTGGTCTGGAGAGCAGATCTCCCAGTGGAGTCATCTGGTCTGGAGAGCAGATCTCCCAGTGGAGTCATCTGGTCTGGAGAGCAGATCTCCCAGTGGAGTCATCTGGTCTGGAGAGCAGATCTCCCAGTGGAGTCAACTGGTCTGGAGAGCAGATCTTCATGAAAGGGAATTCTGAGTCTTCAGGGATCTTGGCAGCCAGGGCCGTTTTCCCACTGTTAGGAGGACCTAGTAGAAACACAATGACATGTCATTCCACTGTTAGGAGGACCTAGTAGAAACACAATGACATGTCATTCCACTGTTAGGAGGACCTAGTAGAAACACAATGACATGTCATTCCACTGTGGTCAATGTTATGACTGTAATCGCTGAAGTAATCATAATCGTGTCTGCGTGCGTGCGTGCGTGCGTGCGTGCGTATTCTGCTCAGCCAACCTTCATGTCAGGAGTCCTCAGCTGGTTCCTTTGCTTGATTTGATTTATTTGATTTGATTTATTTATTAGATCCCCATTAGCTTGCTGTGAGACACAGCAGCTATTCTTCCTGGGGTCTTAAAACATATCATCATTACATTATTTCTTTCATATTATTACATACATTTACATACAACATTCATCCAACACAACAATACAACACAAAACAACTCATGATCCGTCTACTACATTGATAGCTAGCTCCACAGTACAATTAAATCTTCAACATTGATAATAAAGTAAATATACATTATAATGGGATATATACTATAATATATAATATACATATTATAATAATATATAACACACGATATATAATATATTATATAATATATATATATAATACATATATTATATCATAGCTCACATGCATCTCCTTCACATCTCCTGAGTGAACAAAAACAACTTCAGCTTCTTCTTAAAACTCATATAGTTATCCTCATAAACCAAAAACATAGGTAAAGAGTTCCATGCCACCATTGCTCTGTAATGGACTGTTCTTTGTTTAGCATTAGTTCTACATGGCTGACATCTCACAGTGGATGTCCTCCAACCACCTCAAGCTGAACCCAGACAAGACTGAGCTTCTCTTCTTCCCAGCTAAGTCCTGCCCTATGCGGGAGCTAACTATTTCCGTAGACAACGCCCTGGTAACGTCTGTCCCAACAGCCAGGAACCTTGGTGTTGTCCTGGACAGTCAGCTCTCGTTTAAAACTCACATCACAGCTGTCACTCGATCCTGTAGGTTCACACTCTATAACATACGACGAATTAGACCGTTCCTCACCCAGGAATCAGCCCAGCTCCTAATCCAGACAACAGTCTTGTCAAAACTTGACTATTGTAATTCGCTCCTTACTGGCCTACCGGCATGTGCACTTAAGCCTCTCCAACTGATCCAAAACGCCGCAGCTCGTCTGGTCTTCAACCAGCCAAAATTCTCACATGTCTCCCCCCTGCTCCGCTCCCTGCACTGGCTCCCAGTCGCTGCCCGCACAGAATACAAAACTCTGATGCTGGCATTCAAAGCAACCAAAGGTATGGCTCCCCCATATCTTGCAAGCATGATTGAACCCTACAAACCCTCCCGCGCACTCAGATCAGCCAACGCAGGAAAGCTGGAAGTACCCTCACTAAAAACGCCGGGACAACGCTCCACACGTCCCAAACTCTTCTCCCTTCTGGCCCCAAAACTGTGGAATGCACTCCCCGTTGCAATCAGAACTGCAGCATCACTCCCAATCTTCCGCCGTAGTCTGAAGACCCACCTTTTCAGACTCCATCATGGCCCATAGCACTTATCCTACCCCCTTAGATAGCACTTTTTAGACTTAGATAGCATTTGAAACAGACTTATAGCATGTCATGTAGACAGCACAATAATTGCATTGTATGTAGTCATAGCACATCATAGTACATATGTATAGCATAGTATAGTATATATGTATATTTAATATGTATAGTGTCATTATATAGATATGTTCTAGTTACGTTCTTAGCTTACGCATGTTTCTTGATAAATGCATTTTATATATGTGATGTATTCCCATACTTTTGTTCTTGCCTAATGTAAGTCGCTCTGGATTAAGAGCGTCTGCTAAATGCCTAAATTGTAAATTGAAATTGTACATGAAGGCAGCATAAAACGACCCTCTGATGACTGCCGAGTAAAATAATGATGTGTATTTGAGAACAATGATACATTATTATAAATTATTGCTGGGGTTTTAGTTGTGATGATGTTTTTCACAAAACACAGTAATAAATAATCCAACCTACTTTTTACACTTAACCACACTAGATCATTGTTCATTGTACTAATGTACTTACACTTAACCACACTAGATCATTGTTCATTGTACTAATGTACTTACACTTAACCACACTAGATCATTGTTCATTGTACTAATGTACTTACACTTAACCACACTAGATCATTGTTCATTGTACTAATGTACTTACACTTAACCACACTAGATCATTGTTCATTGTACTAATGTACTTACACTTAACCACACTAGATCATTGTTCATTGTACTAATGTACTTACACTTAACCACACTAGATCATTGTTCATTGTACTAATGTACTTACACTTAACCACACTAGATCATTGTTCATTGTACTAATGTACTTACACTTAACCACACTAGATCATTGTTCATTGTACTAATGTACTTACACTTAACCACACTAGATCATTGTTCATTGTACTAATGTACTTACACTTAACCACACTAGATCATTGTTCATTGTACTAATGTACTTACACTTAACCACACTAGATCATTGTTCATTGTACTAATGTACTTACACTTAACCACACTAGATCATTGTTCATTGTACTAATGTACTTACACTTAACCACACTAGATCATTGTTCATTGTACTAATGTACTTACACTTAACCACACTAGATCATTGTTCATTGTACTAATGTACTTACACTTAACCACACTAGATCATTGTTCATTGTACTTACTCTTGTTCCATATGGCATTGAAGCACTATACGAGCTGCTTTGTTTTGGGCCACCTGTAATCTGTTCAAGTTACTTTCTTTCGTATTGGACCAAATTACTGCACAATAATCTAAATGTGATAACACTAATGCCTGTACTAATTGTTTGGTTAAATATTTAGGCAGGTATTTCCTACAATGTTTAATAGCACCCATACCATCTATCTGATTATTCAAGGACAATTTATTATCTATAATAATACCTAAGAGTTTTACTTCAGTTACTTGTTCAACATTTTTATCTCCTATGTGTAAAGTTGGTACATCTTTTAATGAGTGATTTGAACCCAATACTTTACATTTAGTATTTTCTTTATTCAGAACCAGTTTATTTATTCTCATCCATTTCTCTATTTGTTTTAATTCATAATTTAAAACTCTTGTAAGTTCACAGGACGTATATATGGTAGAGTCGTCCGCGTACATCGCAACGGTGGCATGTTTTAAAATGAAAGGCAGATCATTCACAAAAATAGAAAATAAAAGACCCAAAGAACTTCCCTGGGGCACACCACAACTCACTGGCTTCAACCCAGAATAACTTCCATTAAAGTATACAGTATATTTCCTGTCAAATAATTTAACCAATAGATTCCCTTGTTATTCCCCAGTATGTTGTGTTTCATTTTAACCAATAGATTTCCCTTGTTATTCCCCAGTATGTCGTGTTTCATTTTAACCAATAGATTCCCTTGTTATTCCCCAGTATGTTGCGTTTCATTTTAACCAATAGATTCCCTTGTTATTCCCCAGTATGTCATGTTTCATTTTAACCAATAGATTCCCTTGTTATTCCCCAGTATGTTGTGTTTCATTTTAACCAATAGATTCCCTTGTTATTCCCCAGTATGTTGTGTTTCATTTTAACCAATAGATTCCCTTGTTATTCCCCAGTATTTATGATGAATTCATGACTATATTGAAGTGTCTATTTGTACGTCTCTAAATGTTTTGATGAATTGAACATGGTGGACCCTCTTGTAAACAAGTGTAATGCTTAATTGGGTCGTCCACTCACAGTTACTCTCTTTGTATTGAGTTTGTGCTTGAAATGTACTGTAATTCTGCAAACTGTTAATAAATATTTCAATCAATCAATCAAAATATGTCATGTTTCAGTTTAACCAATAGATTCCCTTGTTATTCCCCAGTATGTCATGTTTCATTTTAACCAATAGATTCCCTTGTTATTCCCCAGTATGTTGTGTTTCATTTTAACCAATAGATTCCCTTGTTATTCCCCAGTATATTGTGTTTCATTTTAACCAATAGATTCCCTTGTTATTCCCCAGTATGTTGTGTTTCATTTTAACCAATAGATTCCCTTGTTATTCCCCAGTATGTTATGTTTCATTTTAACCAATAGATTCCCTTGTTATTCCCCAGTATGTCATGTTTCATTTTATTTCAATACTCTACAAGGACAGGAAATACATTATTTCACACCTTTATGTGGCAGTGTGACTAAAGTACAGAACCAGCCCTGCTAAGCTCTTATTACAAGGTTTCTTCGACTATGCAGCACCTCTTGGTACGACGAAGAATAAATCAGGCCTCACTGCACTTCACTCACTGTGGCCGTGGGAGGGGCCATATGGACACATACCTCCTGTTGGCCGTTAGGGGCCATATGGACACTTACCTCCTGTTGGCCGTTAGGGGCCATATGGACACATACCTCCTGTTGGCCGTTAGGGGCCATATGGACACATACCTCCTGTTGGCCGTTAGGGGCCATATGGACACATACCTCCTGTTGGCCGTTAGGGGCCATATGGACACTTACCTCCTGTTGGCCGTTAGGGGCCATATGGACACTTACCTCCTGTTGGCCGTTAGGGGCCATATGGACACATACCTCCTGTTGGCCGTTAGGGGCCATATGGACACATACCTCCTGTTGGCCGTTAGGGGCCATATGGACACATACCTCCTGTTGGCCGTTAGGGGCCATATGGACACATACCTCCTGTTGGCCGTTAGGGGCCATATGGACACATACCTCCTGTTGGCCGTTAGGGGCCATATGGACACATACCTCCTGTTGGCCGTTAGGGGCCATATGGACACATACCTCCTGTTGGCCGTTAGGGGCCATATGGACACATACCTCCTGTTGGCCGTTAGGGGCCATATGGACACATACCTCCTGTTGGCCGTTCAGGGCCATATGGACACATACCTCCTGTTGGCCGTTAGGGGCCATATGGACACATACCTCCTGTTGGCCGTTAGGGGCCATATGGACACATACCTCCTGTTGGCCGTTAGGGGCCATATGGACACATACCTCCTGTTGGCCGTTCAGGGCCATATGGACACATACCTCCTGTTGGCCGTTAGGGGCCATATGGACACATACCTCCTGTTGGCCGTTAGGGGCCATATGGACACATACCTCCTGTTGGCCGTTAGGGGCCATATGGACACATACCTCCTGTTGGCCGTCAGGGGCCATATGGACACTTACCTCCTGTTGGCCGTCCGGGGCCATATGGACACATACCTCCTGTTGGCCGTTCAGGGCCATATGGACACATACCTCCTGTTGGCCGTCAGGGGCCATATGGACACTTACCTCCTGTTGGCCGTTCGGGGCCATATGGACACATACCTCCTGTTGGCCGTTAGGGGCCATATGGACACATACCTCCTGTTGGCCGTTAGGGGCCATATGGACACATGCCTCCTGTTGGCCGTTAGGGGCCATATGGACACATACCTCCTGTTGGCCGTTCAGGGCCATATGGACACATACCTCCTGTTGGCCGTCAGGGGCCATATGGACACTTACCTCCTGTTGGCCGTTCGGGGCCATATGGACACATACCTCCTGTTGGCCGTTAGGGGCCATATGGACACATACCTCCTGTTGGCCGTTAGGGGCCATATGGACACATGCCTCCTGTTGGCCGTTAGGGGCCATATGGACACATACCTCCTGTTGGCCGTTAGGGGCCATATGGACACATACCTCCTGTTGGCCGTTAGGGGCCATATGGACACATACCTCCTGTTGGCTGTTAGGGGCCATATGGACACATACCTCCTGTTGGCCGTTAGGGGCCATATGGACACATACCTCCTGTTGGCCGTTAGGGGCCATATGGACACATACCTCCTGATGGCCGTTAGGGGCCATATGGACACATACCTCCTGTTGGCCGTTAGGGGCCATATGGACACATACCTCCTGTTGGCCGTTAGGGGCCATATGGACACATACCTCCTGTTGGCCGTTAGGGGCCATATGGACACATACCTCCTGTTGGCCGTTAGGGGCCATATGGACACATACCTCCTGTTGGCCGTTAGGGGCCATATGGACACATACCTCCTGATGGCCGTTAGGGGCCATATGGACACATACCTCCTGTTGGCCGTTAGGGGCCATATGGACACATACCTCCTGTTGGCCGTTAGGGGCCATATGGACACATACCTCCTGTTGGCCGTTAGGGGCCATATGGACACATACCTCCTGTTGGCCGTTAGGGGCCATATGGACACATACCTCCTTTTTTTTTTTAATGTTTTTTTATCCCATGATTTTGTAACGCATTTTTCACCCCTGTGTCAATTATCTAATGTGATCCTGGGCTCTACACACCCTCCGCCAACCTAGTCCCCATATATGGGGGACATGGGGAGAGCAACGGACTTGAACTCATGCTTCCTTCATGCCCGAGTGTCCAAGTTGCTCCTTTACACCTGGACACATGCCTCCTTGACGCAAAAATAAATAACTAAGCTATCGGAAGCTATATTTCGTGGCACATTATGTTTAGTTTCCTCAGTGTTTGGGTCGGGAGTTGGGACATGTTCTGTGTCTGCTGTCTGTCTGCGTGGAGTGGGACATGTTCTGTGTCTGCTGCCTGTCTGCGTGGAGTGGGACATGTTCTGTGTCTGCTGTCTGTCTGCGTGGAGTGGGACATGTTCTGTGTCTGCTGTCTGTCTGCGTGGAGTGGGACATGTTCTGTGTCTGCTGTCTGTCTGCGTGGAGTGGGACATGTTCTGTGTCTGCTGTCTGTCTGCGTGGAGTTGGGACATGTTCTGTGTCTGCTGTCTGTCTGCGTGGAGTGGGACATGTTCTGTGTCTGCTGTCTGTCTGCGTGGAGTGGGACATGTTCTGTGTCTGCTGTCTGTCTGCGTGGAGTGGGACATGTTCTGTGTCTGCTGCCTGTCTGCGTGGAGTGGGACATGTTCTGTGTCTGCTGTCTGTCTGCGTGGAGTGGGACATGTTCTGTGTCTGCTGTCTGTCTGCGTGGAGTGGGACATGTTCTGTGTCTGCTGTCTGTCTGCGTGGAGTGGGACATGTTCTGTGTCTGCTGCCTGTCTGCGTGGAGTGGGACATGTTCTGTGTCTGCTGTCTGTCTGCGTGGAGTGGGACATGTTCTGTGTCTGCTGTCTGTCTGCGTGGAGTGGGACATGTTCTGTGTCTGCTGTCTGTCTGCGTGGAGTGCGTGCTGTCTGTCTGCGTGGAGTGCGTGCTGTCTGTCTGCGTGGAGTGCGTGCTGCGTGTATGAGTGGCTCATCATGCAGTAGATGCGCGCTGCGCGCTCCAGTGACGGCTGAGAACCATTAGTTAATTTGTGTGGGATATCTAAGGGCTTATTGGTGGGTTTTCTGCTAGATATTAAGGCCTGTTTAGGGTGGGTTTTAGTGGTGGGTTTTCTGCTAGATATTAAGGCCTGTTTAGGGTGTGTTTTAGTGGTGGGTTTTCCACTAGATATTAAGGCCTGTTTAGGGTGTGTTTTAGTGGTGGGTTTTCCACTAGATATTAAGGCCTGTTTAGGGTGTGTTTTAGTGGTGGGTTTTCCACTAGATATTAAGGCCTGGTTAGGGTGTGTTTTAGTGGTGGGTTTTCCACTAGATATTAAGGCCTGTTTAGGGTGTGTTTTAGTGGTGGGTTTTCCACTAGATATTAAGGCCTGTTTAGGGTGTGTTTTAGTGGTGGGTTTTCCACTAGATATTAAGGCCTGTTTAGGGTGTGTTTTAGTGGTGGGTTTTCCACTAGATATTAAGGCCTGTTTAGGGTGTGTTTTAGTGGTGGGTTTTCCACTAGATATTAAGGCCTGTTTAGGGTGTGTTTTAGTGGTGGTTTCGCCTGGAAGGCTCTGTGGAAACACTGTCTCTAAATGTTATGATGAATTGAACAAGGTGGACCCTCTTGTAAACAAGTGCAATGCTTTATTGGGTCGTCCACTCACAGTTAATCGTTTACCCGCCAGGAACATAGGAATTTTAAAACGTAGAATCTTGTAGCCTGCCACAAACGGAAAAGCCGTTTTAACAGCGATGTATTCATTAATGCATGTTTTAATACGATCGTATCGAAATCTACCGTCAGTTAGCTTTGTTATGCTTCTGACACAATGGGCGCGGCCATTTTGAAAATGCGCGCGCATCCACTAACATTGTCGGCTCTGTTTTCAGACGGCTTTATCTCACAGAAGCGACATTGCAGAGGACGCTTTGTCCCAGACAAGCGTTTTCAACGGCCTGTAGCAGGCGCTGTGATACTCGCGGTCCACTTTTTCCACCACCGACCGAGAGAACGAGCACCAGCTTCGTCAACACACACGGAATGGTTTCATAGTAAAATGCGATTACGGATATTTGGCTCTTCAAAGTAAGTGTCACGCGTGATTAAACCATGGCAATACGCAATAGAGGGATTAATTAATGGCGGCAGGCTAAGAGTCAGTCTTTGTATTGAGTTGTGCTTGAAATGTACTGTAATTCTGCAAACTGTTAATAAATACTTCAATCAATCAATAAATCAAAATGCCTATTAATATGTTCCATTTATCATGTGCATATTCAATTACTATATGGTAAAACATGGACTGGTACGTAGCCCTCAGCTAGGTGGTAAAACCTGGACTGGTACGTAGCCCTCAGCTAGGTGGTAAAACCTGGACTGGTACGTAGCCCTCTAGGTGGTAAAACCTGGACTGGTACGTAGCCCTCAGCTAGGTGGTAAAACCTGGACTGGTACGTAGCCCTCTAGGTGGTAAAACCTGGACTGGTACGTAGCCCTCTAGGTGGTAAAACCTGGACTGGTACGTAGCCCTCTAGGTGGTAAAACCTGGACTGGTACGTAGCCCTCTAGGTGGTAAAACCTGGACTGGTACGTAGCCCTCTAGGTGGTAAAACCTGGACTGGTACGTAGCCCTCTAGGTGGTAAAACCTGGACTGGTACGTAGCCCTCTAGGTGGTAAAACCTGGACTGGTACGTAGCCCTCTAGGTGGTAAAACCTGGACTCTAGCTATGGACCAGTAGGGCATTAGAGCTATGGACCAGTAGGGCATTAGAGCTATGGACCAGTAGGGCATTAGAGCTATGGTCCAGTAGGGTATTAGAGCTATGGACCAGTAGGGCATTAGAGCTATGGACCAGTAGGGCATTAGAGCTATGGACCAGTAGGGCATTAGAGCTATGGACCAGTAGGGCATTAGAGCTATGGACCAGTAGGGTATTAGAGCTATGGACCAGTAGGGCATTAGAGCTATGGACCAGTAGGGCATTAGAGCTATGGACCAGTAGGGCATTAGAGCTATGGACCAGTAGGGTATTAGAGCTATGGACCAGTAGGGTATTAGAGCTATGGACCAGTAGGGCATTAGAGCTATGGACCAGTAGGGCATTAGAGCTATGGACCAGTAGGGCATTAGAGCTATGGACCAGTAGGGCATTAGAGCTATGGACCAGTAGGGCATTAGAGCCATGGACCAGTAGGGCATTAGAGCCATGGACCAGTAGGGCATTAGAGCTATGGACCAGTAGGGCATTAGAGCTATGGACCAGTAGGGTATTAGAGCTATGGACCAGTAGGGCATTAGAGCTATGGACCAGTAGGGCATTAGAGCTATGGACCAGTAGGGTATTAGAGCTATGGACCAGTAGGGCATTAGAGCTATGGGCCAGTAGGGCATTAGAGCTATGGACCAGTAGGGCATTAGAGCTATGGACCAGTAGGGCATTAGAGCTATGGACCAGTAGGGTATTAGAGCTATGGACCAGTAGGGTATTAGAGATATGGACCAGTAGGGCATTAGAGCTATGGACCAGTAGGGCATTAGAGCTATGGACCAGTAGGGCATTAGAGCTATGGACCAGTAGGGCATTAGAGCTATGGACCAGTAGGGCATTAGAGCTATGGACCAGTAGGGCATTAGAGCTATGGACCAGTAGGGCATTAGAGCTATGGACCAGTAGGGCATTAGAGCTAGGGCATTAGAGCTATGGACCAGTAGGGCATTAGAGCTATGGACCAGTAGGGCATTAGAGCTATGGACCAGTAGGGCATTAGAGCTATGGACCAGAACGTCTAAAGGGTGAATGATAAACTCACCTCATCCTGTGAGACAGCTTGACTTCTCCTCTCTGTGCTGTGAAGACCCATCACGTGCGCGCGCGTGATGTATCTGAACCATGAGAGCCCCGGAGAAAAGTTGTGACACACGGCAGACAGCAGATCAAAGATGATGTTGTTTTATTTCAGAGTACACAGCGCAGCATACAGGTTAAAGCTCACGCCAGCCAGAATGGCCTGACGTGCATCCACAAAGGGCTCGCGCCCAACTGACAAAATAGTCGCATCTTGGTCAACCTTTTAAGCAGTTTACATAAGTGTAGGGTGTCGACAGAAATATGCATACATTTTAGTGACAAGTCCTTTGATCAATCAGTCTGTTCTTTCATGTCAACAAACTCCTTTGTCATACAAATAGCCACAGGAAGGCACATAGCAAATGGCAAGGCCCTCACCACACGGGACCGGGTGTGTGAGCCTGGAGTGGAAGACAGTCACAGACACCTCCAAATGCCAACATGCAAGTCAAGATGAGCACAGTAGCACACATTACTTAGAATTATGAATTCCAGATTCCACACGCGTGCGTGCGTGCACGCGTGCCCTACTGCCCTAGGGCAGGGGTTCTCAACCCGTGGGTCGCGACCCCTCGGGGGGTCGCCAAATTATTTTAGGGGGTCCCCCAAAAAAAACATTTTTTTTTAAATTTTATTTTCACGATTTTTCAAAAATAGCAGACCTACAAGCTCGTAGCGCGCCACTCGGTGGCGCGCTATGAGCTTGTAGATCTGCTATTTTTCAATAGCTAAATTATAACAATGCTTAAAACACCAAAAGGGGTTCCCGCCCAAAATGGTTTAAGGTTATTGTAGCAGTCAATTTATATTGGGGGTCGGGAGGGGGCGGGGCGGGGGTCCCGAGACATTGCCGAAGCATTTCCGGGGGTCCCCGGCCAAAAACGTTGAGAACCCCTGCCCTAGGGCCCTAATGCCCTACTGGTCCATAGCTCTAATGCGCATGCACGCACGCACGCATCCTAGAGCCCCTCAGGGACCCCCAGGGGTCCTAGAGCCCCTCAGGGACCCCCGGGGGTCCTAGAACCACCCCTCAGGGACCCCCCTAGAACCCCTCAGGGACCCCCGGGGGTCCTAGAGCCCCTCAGGGACCCCCAGGGGTCCTAGAACCCCTCCCCTCAGGGACCCCCAGGGGTCCTAGAGCCCCTCAGGGACCCCCGGTGGTCCTAGAGCCCCCCAGGGAACCCCGGGGGTCCTAGAACCCCTCAGGGACCCCCGGGGGTCCTAGAGCCCCTCAGGGACCCCCGGACCACTGGTTGAAAACCACTGCTCTAGAGCAGAGCCTCCCACCCTCTGGTGGTACTTGAGCACCCTCTGGTGGTACGCAGAGGAGTCGCCCCCAAAATACGAGAAAAAAGACCAAAGTGGAATGAAATGTTGATATTACTACGGGTAGTTCTTCTGACCAATCAGCAATCGGTTGAAACAGGCTCTCCAGCCGTGCTGAAATGAGCACGACATCACACCTAGACGTTAATAGAAGATTTGAGAACGGATTAATCACGTTATAAACACGACATCACACCTAGACGTTAATAGAAGATTTGAGAACGGATTAATCACGTTATAAACATCACACCTAGACGTTAATAGAAGATTTGAGAAGGGATTAATCACGTTATAAACACGACATCACACCTAGACGTTAATATAGAGACATAGAAACATAATGTTTCTATGGCAGTGGTGCTCAATATTTGAGAAGGGATTAATCACGTTATAAACACGACATCACACCTAGACGTTAATAGAAGATTTGAGAAGGGATTAATCACATTATAAACACGACATCACACCTAGACGTTAATAGAAGATTTGAGAAGGGATTAATCACGTTATAAACACGACATCACACCTAGACGTTAATAGAAGATTTGAGAAGGGATTAATCACGTTATAAACACGACATCACACCTAGACGTTAATAGAAGATTTGAGAAGGGATTAATCACGTTATAAACACGACATCACACCTAGACGTTAATAGAAGATTTGAGAAGGGATTAATCACGTTATAAACACGACATCACACCTAGACGTTAATAGAAGATTTGAGAAGGGATTAATCACGTTATAAACACGACATCACACCTAGACGTTAATAGAAGATTTGAGAAGGGATTAATCACGTTATAAATATCACACCTAGACGTTGATAGAAGATTTGAGAAGGGATTAATCACGTTATAAACACGACATCACACCTAGACGTTAATAGAAGATTTGAGAAGGGATTAATCACGTTATAAATATCACACCTAGACGTTAATAGAAGATTTGAGAAGGGATTAATCACGTTATAAATATCACACCTAGACGTTAATAGAAGATTTGAGAAGGGATTAATCACGTTATAAACACGACATCACACCTAGACGTTAATAGAAGATTTGAGAACGGATTAATCACGTTATAAATATCACACCTAGACGTTAATAGAAGATTTGAGAAGGGATTAATCACGTTATAAATATCATCAGTTGTGCTGATTAGTGATTAGACTGAGTTTAGTCAGAGCAGCCCATTTAGACCTGACACCCAAATTAAAAAAATGTCTTCTAAATCCTGACAGTTTTCTGAAATAGCTGAAATATTGAGCACCACTGCCATAGAAACATAATGTTTCTATGGCAGTGGTGCTCAATATTTCATGTCAAGGACCCCAAAAATTATATGTAATAATTGGCCGCTGACCCCCGTCTGAAAACATGTTGTTCAGTGACCCCTCCAGAAGCAGAGATTTGAGTTTAAAACACAACAAGATTTGCACCACATTTTCACGATTTTTCAAAAATAGCAGACCTACAAGCTCGTAGCGCGGCACTCGGTGCTGCGCTACGAGCTTGTAGATCTTCTATTTTTGAATAGCTAAAGTATAACATAATGCTTAAAACACCAAATGGGGTTCCTGCCCAAAATGGGTTAGGAATGGAACGACAAGGGCAGGTATTAACAACGTTATTATGGAGGTACTTGGAGACACAGATTTTCTGAGGTGGTGTTTTAGAGAAGGGAGAGGAGTCTGGGACGTGTGGAGCGTTGTCCAGGGTGTTTTAGAGAAGGCAGAAGAGTCTGGGACGTGTGGAGCGTTGTCCAGGGTGTTTTAGAGAAGGGAGAAGAGTCTGGGACGTGTGGAGCGTTGTCCAGGGTGTTTTAGAGAAGGGAGAAGAGTCTGGGACGTGTGGAGCGTTGTCCAGGGTGTTTTAGAGAAGGGAGAAGAGTCTGGGACGTGTGGAGCGTTGTCCAGGGTGTTTTAGAGAAGGGAGAAGAGTCTGGGACGTGTGGAGCGTTGTCCAGGGTGTTTTAGAGGAGGGAGAAGAGTCTGGGACGTGTGGAGCGTTGTCCAGGGTGTTTTAGAGAAGGGAGAAGAGTATGGGACGTGTGGCAGCGGTGGCCGAACGGATAGCGGCGCGGTCTAGATACCGGAAGGTTCCCAGTTCGAATCAGCCGTCCGACACGTTAAAATTACCACCGCTGAAATGCCCTTGAACAAGGCATCAACCACTACGATGAAATGTGTTCTATGAGCAGGGCCTGGCTGGAAACAAGTTCTTGAGCTTAGCCCAGATACCCTGGGTAAATATAGATTTCATTTCATTTCATTTCATTTCATTTCATGGAGCGTTGTCCAGGGTGTTTTAGAGAAGGGAGAAGAGTCTAGGACGTGTGGAGCGTTGTCCAGGGTGTTTTAGAGAAGGGAGAAGAGTCTGGGACGTGTGGAGCGTTGTCCAGGGTGTTTTAGAGAAGGGAGAAGAGTCTGGGACGTGTGGAGCGTTGTCCAGGGTGTTTTAGAGAAGGGAGAAGAGTGTGTGCGTGTGTGTGTGTGTGTGTGTGTGTGTGTGTGTGTGTGTGTGTGTGTGTGTGCACAGAAAGGTGAAAGACCCTCACTGCAAAAAGTTACATCCAAAATGTTTTTCTTTATATTTTTTAATTATTTACTTCTTCTTTAAACAACAGCATTGGTTACATCTTATTGAAGATATGAGTAAATATACATTCAGGTTCAACATAAACGTGAAATTACATGTTATGGTTTTTAGATGTAGATTTTCCACAACATTCTGTCACAAAGATGCAAAACGATAATAAAGTAAAACTATAATTTATCTGATTGACTTTTATACTTAAATGGTGTTAAAGAGGCCCCGCCCCCTTCCTATACAAACACACTGTAACTTCAACCTCGACCCCTGACCTCAGATGACCCTCAGATGACCTCAGATGACCCTCAGATGACCCCAGATGACCCCAGATGACCTCAGATGACCCTCAGATGACCCCCAGATTACCCCAGATGACCCAGATGACCCCCAGATAACCTCAGATGACCCCATATGACCCTCAGATGACCTCAGATGACCCCCGTCTAAAAATAGTTTGTGTTAGAGACACACAGAGCCCCCCCCACCCCCCCGTCGCTATGGAAACCAAACCATATTCATTAAACACCCCCCCCCCCCCCCCACCACACCTGTTCCTGATTATTACATTATAATACAACACACTGTCTGTCTGTCCTCACAGCCTGTCTGTCTGTCCTCACAGCCTGTCTGTCTGTCCTCACAGCCTGTCTGTCTGTCCTCACAGCCTGTCTGTCTGTCCTCACAGCCTGTCTGTCCTCACACAGAGACACAGAGGAGGAGTCAGTGAAAAACCCAAACCCAGCGTACAGAGCTTGAGTGAAGGTGGTCTGGACGGTGTACAGGTGAGTCAGAGTGTCCTCTAACACTTGTAGATCTGCTATTTTAGAAAAATCGAGAAAATGTGGCGCAAATCTTTGAATAAAATTATATATTCTTTCAGAGCGAACGTTTTTAACTCAAATCTTTGCTTCTGGGGGGGGTGGGGGGGTCCCTGGAACAACATATTTTCAGATGGGGGTCGGCGGCCAAATACAGATAATTCTGGGGCTCCTTGACATGAAATAGTTTGAAAGAATATATATTCAAAGATTTGTGCCACATTTTCACGATTTTTCAAAAATAGCAGACCTACAAGCTCCCTTAGGGGACACAGACGCATTCCAGGTCTTAATGGGTTTAACTGTCTGTCTGTCTGTCTGTTCCCTCTACACAAAATCTGTCTAAAATATCAGATCTACAAGCTCAGAACCATTAACCCCTTAAAGCCTGCATCCCGAAGTTGGACAGTTCTTAATACGTGAACATTCATTTTAACCACTTTAGCTGGGGACCCCCTGGAACCCTCCAAGGACCCCCTGGAACCCTCCAAGGACCCCTGGGGACCCCCTGGAACCCTCCAAGGACCCCTGGGGACCCCCTGGAACCCTCCAAGGACCCCTGGGAGTCCCCGGACCCCCTGGAACCCTCCAAGGACCCCTGGGGACACCCTGGACCCCTCCAAGGACCCCTGGGAGTCCCCGGACCCCCTGGAACCCTCCAAGGACCCCTGGGGACCCCCTGGAACCCTCCAAGGACCCCTGGGGACCCCCTGGACCCCTCCAAGGACCCCTGGGGACCCCCTGGAACCCTCCAAGGACCCCTGGGGACCCCCTGGACCCCTCCAAGGACCCCTGGGGACCCCCTGGAACCCTCCAAGGACCCCTGGGGTCCCCCTGGAACCCTCCAAGGACCCCTGGGGGTCCCCCTGGAACCCTCCAAGGACCCCTGGGAGTCCCCGGACCCCCTGGACCCCTCCAAGGACCCCTGGGGACCCCCTGGAACCCTCCAAGGACCCCTGGGGACCCCCTGGAACCCTCCAAGGACCCCTGGGGTCCCCCTGGAACCCTCCAAGGACCCCTGGGGGTCCCCCTGGAACCCTCCAAGGACCCCTGGGAGTCCCCGGACCCCCTGGAACCCTCCAAGGACCCCTGGGGACCCCCTGGAACCCTCCAAGGACCCCTGGGGGTCACCCTCCAAGGACCCCTGGGAGTCCCCTGACCCCCTGGAACCCTCCAAGGACCCCTGGGGACCCCCTGGAACCCTCCAAGGACCCCTGGGGACCCCCTGGAACCCTCCAAGGACCCCTGGGGGTCCCCTGACCCCCTGGAACCCTCCAAGGACCCCTGGGGGTCCCCCTGGAACCCTCCAAGGACCCCTGGGGGTCCCCATGGAACCCCACCAAGGAACCCTGGGGGTCCCCATGGAACCCTCCAAGGACCCCTGGGGACCCCCTGGACCCCTCCAAGGACCCCTGGGGGTCCCCCTGGAACCCCACCAAGGAACCCTGGGGGTCCCCATGGAACCCCACCAAGGAACCCTGGGGGTCCCCATGGAACCCTCCAAGGACCCCTGGGGACCCCCTGGACCCCTCCAAGGACCCCTGGGGACCCCCTGGACCCCTCCAAGGACCCCCTGGACCCCTCCAAGGACCCCTGGGGACCCCCTGGACCCCTCCAAGGACCCCTGGGGACCCCCTGGAACCCTCCAAGGACCCCTGGGGGTCCCCATGGAACTCTCCAAGGAACCCTGGGGGTCCCCGGACCCACTGAAGGACCCCCTGGAACCCTCCAAGGACCCCTGGGAGTCCCCGGACCCCTCCAAGGACCCCTGGAACCCTCCAAGGACCCCTGGGGACCCCCTGGAACCCTCCAAGGACCCCTGGGGACCCCCTGGAACCAGGACCCCTGGGGACCCCCTGGACCCCTCCAAGGACCCCCTGGACCCCTCCAAGGACCCCTGGGGACCCCCTGGACCCCTCCAAGGACCCCTGGGGACCCCCTGGAACCCTCCAAGGACCCCTGGGGGTCCCCATGGAACTCTCCAAGGAACCCTGGGGGTCCCCGGACCCACTGAAGGACCCCCTGGAACCCTCCAAGGACCCCTGGGAGTCCCCGGACCCCTCCAAGGACCCCTGGAACCCTCCAAGGACCCCTGGGGACCCCCTGGAACCCTCCAAGGACCCCTGGGGACCCCCTGGAACCAGGACCCCTGGGGACCCCCTGGAACACTCCAAGGACCCCTGGGGGTCCCCATGGAACCAGGACCCCTGGGGACCCCCTGGACCCCTCCAAGGACCCCTGGGGACCCCCTGGACCCCTCCAAGGACCCCTGGGGACCCCCTGGAACCCTCCAAGGACCCCTGGGGGTCCCCATGGAACTCTCCAAGGAACCCTGGGGGTCCCCGGACCCACTGAAGGACCCCCTGGAACCCTCCAAGGACCCCTGGGAGTCCCCGGACCCCTCCAAGGACCCCTGGAACCCTCCAAGGACCCCTGGGGACCCCCTGGAACCCTCCAAGGACCCCTGGGGACCCCCTGGAACCAGGACCCCTGGGGACCCCCTGGAACACTCCAAGGACCCCTGGGGGTCCCCATGGAACCAGGACCCCTGGGGACCCCCTGGAACCCCACCAAGGAACCCTGGGGGTCCCCGGACCCCCTGAAGGTCCCCCTGGAACCCCACAAAGGAACCCTGGGGGTCCCCGGACCCCACATTGAGAACCATGACCACTTTAACCCTTCATGGACCGCTTGGTGTCTCCAGGACCACACTCCAACTCTGTTGAAAATAAACGATCTACAAGCTCACGTTGAGCTTGCGTTGAGCTTGTAGATCTGATATTTGGATGAATGTTCACGTATTAAGAACTGTCCAACATCAGGACGCAGGCTTTAATGGGTTAACCCATTAAGACCTGGAATGCGTCTGTGTTCCCTACAAGCTTGTAGATCTGCTATTTTTGAAAAATCGTGAAAATGTGGCACAAATCTTTGAATATATATTCTTTCAGAGCGAACATTTTTACCTCAAATCTTTGCTTCTGGGGGGTCCCTGGAACAACATATTTTCAGATGGGGGTCCGCGGTCATACAGATAATTTGTCCATGACATGAAAAAGTTTGAGCACCACTGATACGTTTTTAAGAAAACTGTCTTAATCCATTTATACCTGATGACGATTCTACAAAATGTATTTTCTGAAAAACCTCATGTTTCTGTCAGTGGTTCTCAAACTATTTCATGTCAAGGAGCCCCAGAATTATCTGAATTTGGCCGCCGACCCCCATCTGAAAATATGTTGTTCCAGGGACCCCCCCCCCCCCCCCCCCCCCCAGAAGAAAAGATTTGCGCCACATTTTCACGATTTTTCAAAAATAGCAGACCTACAAGTTCATAGCGCGGCTATGAACTGGTTGTTCCCGTCTAGAATGGGTTAATGGGCTAGACAGACAGACAGACAGACAGACAGACAGACAGACAGACAGACAGACAGACAGACAGACAGACAGACAGACAGACAGACAGACAGACAGACAGACAGACTCACGTGTTGTAAGGAGTTGAGGTTTAGTCCAGTGTTCTCCTCCATGATTCACACTGTAGGAAGTAGAACAACAATGAATCAAGTCAAAACCTCTGCTGCTTAATGTCTCACATCGGCCTGTTTTAGTCCCACCAAATATTTACTGAACACATTTTGTCATCATTCTCCCACAGACTCTGTCCAAACATCACACACATTGCTACACCATATCTCTATGGTCATGTGATTAAGACGTATCTCTCAGATTTGGATAAGATTGGCTTCCATAGTTTGCAGGAGTGTCTCGTTTTGAACAAAATGCTTCAAATCATGAACGCAGTGTCTGATTGACTGTGAAACATTCCTGGCTCACAATAAGCTACCCGTCCTGGCGGAGACCTGTGTTCTGAGGAGCACATGTTTCTAGTTTAAACAGTCTTTCTCTGTGTGTTAAATTATAGATTATGATCTATAGTCTACTGACCACCATGGACACAGTCCTATAGTCTACTGACCACCATGGACACAGTCCTATAGTATACTGACCAACATGGACACAGTCCTATAGTCTACTGACCAACATGGACACAGTCCTATAGTCTACTGACCAACATGGACACAGTCCTATAGTCTACTGACCAACATGGACACAGTCCTATAATCTACTGACCAACATGGACACAGTCCTATAGTCTACTGACCAACATGGACACAGTCCTATAGTCTACTGACCAACATGGACACAGTCCTATAGTCTACTGACCAACATGGACACAGTCCTATAGTCTACTGACCAACATGGACACAGTCCTATAGTCTACTGACCAACATGGACAGTCCTATAGTCTACTGACCAACATGGACACAGTCCTATAGTCTACTGACCACCATGGACACAGTCCTATAGTCTACTGACCACCATGGACACAGTCCTATAGTCTACTGACCAACATGGACACAGTCCTATAGTCGACTCACTTGACAGTCTCCAGAGCAGCAGACAGCTCCTTCAGAGCAGACTCTCCTAAGTGGCTGAAGTTCAAGTCCAGCTGTTTCAGCTGGGAGGAGGGGTTGGCGGTCACAGCTGAAGCCAGAGCAGAACAGCCTTCCTCTGTGACTCCACAGCCTGACAACCTGCAGAGAAATACACATTTAACAAAGTGCTGTTGATGTTCAAGTAGAGATCCACACAGAGAGAACACACATTCTTTACCCCAGGATCTGCAGTCCACACTGTGGACTCTTCAGGACAGCAGAGAGCTGGAGCAGTTGTGATTCCTGCAGGCAGATGAAACTGAGGTCCAATTCTCTCAGATGGAGAAGATTAGAGCTGAGAGCTGAGAGCAGAACTTCAAGTCCTGTCTGTGTGAAGGTACAGCCAGCAAGTCTGTAATTACACAGGAAATATCTGGACTGAATATCAGAGGTTTGGAGTAAAGACCCCAAGAGATGGAAAGAGAAGGCAGGACAACATATTGTAGTTACTGTACTGTAGCATTGATAATGATAATCCCCTAGCAGCCATGATGGATCACATATTGTAGTTACTGTACCGTAGCATTGATAATGATAATCCCCTAGCAGCCATGATGGATCACATATTGTAGTTACTGTACCGTAGCATTGATAATGATAATCCCCTAGCAGCCATGATGGATCACATATTGTAGTTACTGTACCGTAGCATTGATAATGATAATCCCCTAGCAGCCATGATGGATCACATATTGTAGTTACTGTACCGTAGCATTGATAATGATAATCCCCTAGCAGCCATGATGGATCACATATTGTAGTTACTGTACCGTAGCATTGATAATGATAATCCCCTAGCAGCCATGATGGATCACATATTGTAGTTACTGTACCGTAGCATTGATAACGATAATCCCCTAGCAGCCATGATGGATCACATATTGTAGTTACTGTACCGTAGCATTGATAATGATAATCCCCTAGCAGCCATGATGGATCACATATTGTAGTTACTGTACCGTAGCATTGATAATGATAATCCCCTAGCAGCCATGATGGATCACATATTGTAGTTACTGTACCGTAGCATTGATAATGATAATCCCCTAGCAGCCATGATGGATCACATATTGTAGTTACTGTACTGTAGCATTGATAATGATAATCCCCTAGCAGCCATGATGGATCACATATTGTAGTTACTGTACTGTAGCATTGATAATGATAATCCCCTAGCAGCCATGATGGATCACATATTGTAGTTACTGTACCGTAGCATTGATAATGATAATCCCCTAGCAGCCATGATGGATCACATATTGTAGTTACTGTACCGTAGCATTGATAATGATAATCCCCTAGCAGCCATGATGGATCACATATTGTAGTTACTGTACCGTAGCATTGTGATGTGAGAGTGTGAACTAGACAACACAAACTCTGACCATATAATTATTCTAATCAGTGTGGGATACCATGATGCCCATGACTTTATTCACACTGTTGTTATTATAATTAAACAATACATAATAAAACAGAACTAATGTAAATAATAATGTGACCTCAGTATCTCCAGTTGACAGTTTGGACTCTTCAATGCAGCAGAGAGCAGGTCCATGGATGGATCCGTTATGTCATTATAACTGATGTCCAATTCTCTTAGATGTGAAGGATTAGAGCTGAGAGCTGAAGCCACAATCTCATATCCTGGCTTTTGGAGTTGACAGCCAACAAGTCTGTAAATGTAGATGATGCAAAATCAGTGATTATCAACACAGATTAGATCAAGTTCATGTTCAAGGAAATTAACTATAAAGTGTAATGTAAATGTACCAATGTCTAGGGGTACCAATAGGGGTACCAATGTCTAGGGGTACAAATAGGGGTACCAATGTCTAGGGGTACCAATGTCTAGTTGGTCAGATATTGACAGGTCATAAGAACAGAGAACCTAGTGTGTAACTCGCATGGATCTAGAATCTGCATTTATGGATAAATCATCACATTCCATGAATGGCTACAAACAC